>NW_022990490.1:0-152596 GCF_902827175.1 Gymnodraco acuticeps
CACAGAGAGACAGAGACACAGAGAGACAGAACTCACAACATGGCTCCTGGGTTGTGCAGCACGGAGCTTCCAGCTGGCCTGTAGTTCTATAGAGATGAAACAAAGAGTCCCCAGCTGTGAGAGGGTCACACACAACACACAGTACAGAGATACTGTCATGGTGCTGTTACCTTGGTGGTGTTGGGAGGCAGCACATGCAGCTGGTACACCGTCAGGCACAGTTTGCTCAGGTTGATGTAAAAGTTCACCATCACGTCCCCAGGCATGGGAGGGGTGAACATTTTCTGGAGATGGAGGACACACACACATGTTGTTTTTACAGCTGTTTTAACTCTCCTGGTTTCTGTTCTTCCACCACATTTTGGAACATGGCACCTGAAATGTGTGGGTTCAGTCAGGACTCAACTTCTCCTCCACCAAACTATGAAAACCTATATTTGAGCTTCATAATATGAATCTACGCTGCTGTAAGAGGATAAGCAAAATGCCCCAACCAAAAGAAAAAAACATATTTCTGTTTTCTCAAGTACAAATACTCAATTCGGCCACAAGAGGTGTTCCCAATAGCCCTACAGTCATGTGTTAAGGGCTTTGGTAGAGACATGACAGTATAGTCACATCACTTGCAATACATCTTCATTAGAATGAATTGAAATATGAATGTTTTAGTCCCAGTTAAAACACTGGCTAGTGATGCACGTCAACTTCGTGTGGCCAAAATGAGTACAACAACAACAACAACATATTCACCTGCCAAAACATTGTTTTTGTCCTTTATTCACAAACAGACATTATTATTTGATGATGATTATTTCAGACAGATTATCTTGGCAAATGTGTTTTATCTGCCTGGCCAAGCTTTTCTCTCACCTTGCACACAGGACAAAAGCTACTTAGTTCGGACTTTAACCATGGTATCTTTGGTTTGCACATCTCTGGCTTCCATACCAGGCCCCTGGAATTACATTGATTTAATCAATTGTTTGAGTTAGCCTGATATATTCATCTTAACTTAAAAAGGGAGGGAAATATCATATCTTAGATATCATTGTATGCTGCTAGAGCATTAAGATGTTCTCTTCATTGGAACTAAGTGACTCAGACTAAAACAAGATTTCTAAAGCTACAAGTTTGGTAAAAAAACAAACACATATAGGCTAATATGTGTGTGTGTGTGTGTGTGTGTGTGTGTGTGTGTGTGTGTGTGTGTGTGTGTGCACCATCAGCCCACTGGTGGCCAGCTCGGGCAGCGTCATGGAGGCGGGGGTGGTGAGGCGGTTGCGGGCTCTGGTCAGCTGCAGCATCACTGCGTCCATGAGCTGCGGCAGACACAGGAACAGGAAGTGAGCTCACTGACAAAGCAAACAGTTAGCCATGGTCAGGGTTGCCATGAGAGACGGAGGACACACCTTATTGACCTCGGCCCCCGTCTTGAAGTGGTAGCTCTCGTCACGGCTGCCCAGGAGCCCCAGGGCCTGGTTCACGTGGTTCCTGGCATCCTGGATCTGAGGAGAGGGAGAGATGTGAGGGATCAGTGAGGCATACAAAAAACATTCTATATTCAAAGTCAGAGAATGACACTCAATGCATGGGCAGGCTGGGGGAGTAACGGATGTAAAGGGATTACGTCATCAGGATACAAAAAAGAGGTAACTATTCCCTTACAGTTACATACAAATAAGAGCTAATCAGATTTCTGATACATTTCTAGAAAATGGGGATCACTAGCATGATGGCAGTGAAACCTAAACAGAGCATGTAGTGTTTGTTGCAAAGGATCAGATGTTCTCTCTTCTCTGTTCTGTAGGCTTTCAGTGTGAATCTATACGCCTACTGCCTGAACCTGCTTTATGCTTTTCACTTTCTTTGCTTCGTTTGTTGGGTTTTTAATTCAGCAGGTCAACCTATATCTCCATAACATAGGGTGTAACTAAAACGGAGCAGCTCAGATTGTATTCCTGCTTTTGTAAACTGTAGTGTGTGCTCATGAGTTTCAGTGCTGCCTGAATATGCTGAGTGACAGGCAGCTTTTCCTATAAATACAATTATTTTTAAATATCTTGGTTTCTTCTTTCCTAAGGTCACATTGTTCTGTTTTCTTACATTATACAAAGTCAATTCATCGTATTGATATTTATTTTCTCTGGTCTTTATTTGCATTGCATTTGATATTGAGGTAATCCAAAAGTAACGGAAAGTAATCAGATTAAATGACTCTTATATTTTGATACTCAGATTAGGTTACTGATTACATTCTTCTACAGGTTGTTGGTAATTGTAACGGATTTCATTTTTAAAGTAACCCTGCCAACCCTGTGCATGGGCGTCAGAACACTTACGAGCCTCTAAACTGTCAAATGAACTAGAACATTCAGAGAAATGTTGACTGTGTGACTGAAACTTGGGTGCGCATCCCGATGGATTCTTGTACCACATTCGTTTCTGAAAATGTTTAGATTACCACTGGATTTAGTTAACGACCGACAGGTGTGTTCAAAGCTCCTCTCCCCTCTAGCCATGATGTTACCCACACTAAGTCTTAACCAGCTCTCCCATACACACCCATTATAACATGTACAGCTGCGACTACGTGAGAACCGTACTAGCTATCAAAAAATATCCAAACAGTCCAATAAAGTCCATAGCCTTGAGAACCGTGTAAATTTGTAATTCTACGTTAAAGAATGTGGAATCTGTTTGGGGTCAAAGTGGGGTGTTTTTGAGCTCTGTTCGAATGGATTTCCCATTCATTCCTATCGGGCAAATGAATGCAGTTTTCTGCAATTTGCGTGAAAACTGCTAAGCGAATCTCTTATAAAAGACATAGCAACCCGATCCCGGTCATTCCGCACGTTTGGATGTCTTTTTTGTGTGTTTCGTGTCAACGCTGCCGGACAAGAAGCGTGACACAATGTGTGGCGGAAGAAGGAGAATAAGATGAGATAAGTATGTTGAATGATATTCTGTGTGTGGCTTCGCCAGTCGCACAGAAATACCAGCAGATTGCTGAACTGCTGTAACTAGAAAATACATTTCCTGCAGAAAATGCGTGCGAATGCTGTAAACTGTGAACATTTATGGCTGAATTTAGCTGAAAATGCAGAAAAAGCTGAATGTGTTATTAGCTGAATGGTAGCTGCTTTTAGCTAAGTAAGTGTGTTGCTAAATTTAGCAGAGAAATGCAGAAAAGTGAAATGATTCGAATCAAATTGTTACAGCTCAAATGCATTGCAATAACTTCCATGTTAAAAAAAGACTTTGAAAAGCTGAATATTTTAAAAAGTATAACATATTTAGAAAAAGTTGAAAGTTTCCCATCATGTGTTGAAAAGGATGAATAGGTCGAATGTACTTATTGTAAGTCAGCTAAATGCAATGTAATGTAATGAATAGTTTGATATTTGAATGGTTCCTGCAGCTGAAATTAGTCTGAAGGAGTTAAATAAAGATATTAAATGTAAGCAGTAGTGATTGAATGTTTACAAACACCTGTGTGTGTAAACCCAGAGATCAAAGGTTACCATGGTGTCTGCTCTGATTGGATGATGTGACTCATGATGTGTGTGTGTGTGTGTGTGTGTGTGTGTGTGTGTGTGTGTGTGTGTGTGTGTGTGTGTGTGTGTGTGTGTGTGTGTGTGTGTGTGTGTGTGTGTGTGTGTGTGTGTGTGTGTGTGTTGTAGAGTTATATTTGTATTTATTCATGTTAGCAAACTATGGATAAGCTTAAAATGAGAATAATTTGGGTAAAACTGTGAGCTGCATTTGGGGCCTGTTGACATGTGTTTTTGAGGACAAAGGAAGATGGGGGAAGGTGAGAGCATGTCCTGATTTGCATTCAACTTAGATCTAGCTACAGTGGTTTGTAATATTAAGAGAGGTCTCTTGGGTTTCTCTGGTGCTTATCAATAGTAGCAGTTAAGTGAATACTGTTCAAACAATACCTGTGTTTGTGTTTTATATTGATTTCTCTGTTTTATCCTTTCATAAATGTAAGGACTACAAATGGCTATAAACATTCTGGGCTGGTTGGAGTAAACAGGGTTTTATTGCTCTGTGGGGGAGGTGTAGGTATGCAGGCCTTGAGACCTTTTGTTGGAAAGTGAGCCTGTTTGGTTTCCTGCTGGCCAGCGTTGCGTCTCCCAATGAGATGACCTGAAAAGATGACCAGCTGACCTAACACCAAACCCCTCCTTCTTACTCTGGTATATCTCCGGTGGATCCCTGGCGTTCGGCCTCTTCTTCACATGCTGCCCTCGGGTGAAAGTAGCTCTGCAGTATGCGAACCAGTGCAGGAGTAAGCCGGCATTACTCTTTAAGCATTACAATATAACTGTAATATATCATGTTGTATTGTAATGATTGTATTGCATTGTCATATTGCCATTAAAGTAGATTATTGTTACCGGTTACTTTGTAGATATGGATTCCTTCCTGTATTATAACCAGCTGGATAGGGACGCGCGGAGATTTGAAAAGCGGATCAGATATCCCTTTAAATCTCTAACAGTGTGTGTGTGTGTGTGTGTGTGTGTGTGTGTGTGTGTGTGTGTGTGTGTGTGTGTGTGTGTGTGTGTGTGTGTGTGTGGCTCCAATCTGCCCAGCAACACCTTGACAGCCAACTGCAGCACTGAGTCCCATAAGAATGCATTGAGGATTATATCTGACAATTTTGCCACCTGTTCAAAAACTATGGCTCTTATCAAAAAATGAGCAGACCGTGAGCATCAGGGAACCCCAATGAACTGAAATATGTTGTTTTTTTGGGTTTTGTGTGTAAAATGTGGAGATGGGAGCAGTTTGTCTAAAGTGTACTTCTCTCTGCTCTGAAGAAAGATCCGGATTTTTTTTACATAGGAGTCTAATGGGAGCTAGGTGAACTTTTCTCTCTTCATGCCCTCAAGAGGCCTTTTGTTTAATTTTTTTTCTTAATTTTTTTTTATTTTCCAGCCTAGGAGAGGTTTTCCTACGTTTTTCATGAAAAAATATGTCTGAGGAGTGTAGGGTTTGGGAATCATGGCAGGTTTAAAAAAAAATGTTGGGAGAATTTCAAGCTGTCCTGCACTCTGTTTTGAGATCAAAGCACTCTAGACTTAACGAGCTGCTCAATACACACTGATGAAAGCCTCTTTAACAAGTTCCAAACTAAGTTAAATATCTCAAAAAGTGTAAAAGATATCAAACATTTGAATAAGAATTGAATAGCTGAAGGTCTTGTGATCATTTTAAAGTTGGAATGAAGTCTCTAGCTGAAAGTATGTGGAAGGAGAAGCATTTGGCGCAAGGTGTAGTTAAAGAGGAAGCTTCCTCCCATTGACTTCCATGTTAAAAAAAGAGTTTAAAAAGCTGAATATTTCAAAAAGTATAAAATCCCATCGATTCCTGAACAGGCTGAATAGTTTAATATTTGAATGGTTTCTGTAGCTGAAAGTAAGCTGAAGTTATGGAGAGATAAAGTATTGGCTGAAATAATAATAAGGGGAAGAATAAAGAACATCAATAACAATAACATCAAACTTGAGCAAAAATACATTGAAGGAGTCCATGTGTATAGTTAATACCAACACTGTTGGAGACATTCATTTGAATGCTAATTCGTTTTACACTATCTTTGTCAAATTGCACATTGACAAAAAAACACTCCTTATGAGAGAAAAGTAAATCCTCACACTCTGTGTTTCAGGGTTGTGTTGTGTGTGTGTTAGCATCACACACTCCACACCGTACCTGCTGCAGCTTCCACATTTTGTCCTCTCTGAACTGAAAGTGTAGCACTTGGCTGCTCTTTGCAACCTTCAGGTTTATGTCCTGTGAAGAGAGGAAAAACATTAACTACAGTCAATGAGTAACATGAGAGGAGTAAAGCCTGAGAAACTCACAGCCTGAGTCAGAGCCTCTCCCTGCAGAGTCAGCACCCCCTTCACCTGGTCCATGCTGCAAAACATCACACTCTGTTTCAACATCACCAGGAACTACAGGAAGACACATGATGTCAAACACATGATGTCAAGGGAAGGCTTTACTCGGGGTGTTTCTCAATGCCACTATTTCAAGCATACTACGTCATCAAGTGCCGCCGAAGGACTGTTCCAATGTCCAGCATACTTGGAATTCTACCGAGGCCGGCGTACTTTGTAGCGGGACATTTCGAGGCTGCACATGTGTAGACTCCGCGGTCTTAAAATCCCCACAATGCTTTGCGCACGGACCAATTTCCAAATCTTTGGCAGAAATCGCGCTCCATTTAAGGCGGGGCCTCTCATATGACGCACACCTGCACACCCGTTAGCCTGTCCCACCATTCTTCGTTTTCCGAGGCTAGGAAGGATTCTTGCCTCGCTTCTGAAGCAAGTGACTCGGAAGACGTGCTACCAAGCAAGCATCCTCAACATTGAGAAACACCCAGTGGGTGGAGGAGGGTACCTGATCTGAGGGATCACAACATGAAGGAAGTGATTTTTATTGTGACTACCTATTACTGAGAATATGACAGTCATTTCCTCCACAGGCAGGGCCCCTAAAAGTTCATGAAAACAAAAGGTATATCGTGTGCACGAGAAAGTACGTATATCGTGTGCACGGTGTAATACTTTCTCGTGCACACGAGATACTTTAAAGTTACCGGTGCGCCAAGTAGGAAGTGGAGCGCACAGGAGACAACCGTTTCATTGCAGACTGTTATGTTTACGTGGGGAAATGGCAGTGCATACAATATTTGAGATATATTTCAAACTCGGACTTCATTTTAGGGACATTTCGATTTCGGCCAGAGGTGTAGAGCTATATTTGTTTAAGCACCGAATCAGCAAAACAGGAGAGTCTGTGAACCAGTCTGCCTTGATCTATGAATCTATGTCCGTGACTCTCACAGTATCGCTATCTGCGCGCAGAGAGCTGTGTCCTTTACGCGCCGCCTTCACTGTGTTTACCTTCATTAGAACAGATGAATACACACACACACACACACACACACACACACACACACACACACACACACACACACACACACACACACACACACACACACACACAACACACACACACACACACACACACACACACACACACACACACACACACACACACACACACACACACACACACACACACACACACACACACACACACACACACACACACCACACACACACACACACACACACACACACACACACACACACACACACACACACACACACACACACACACACACACACACACACACACACACACACACACACACACACACACACACACACACACACACACACACACACACACACACACACACACACACACACACAACTAATAATATGGCGTAATAATCCGGCAGTTCGATGTCGTGCGATCGAGAAACTTATTTTTTCCCCCATGAACCTATAGGGGCTCCGTATGTTAAAGACAGGACCTAGTTATTTCACTACGGACACACTATTGTATTTCATTCATCATGTCCATAGTAAGTTGAGGTACACAGAGTATTACGTTGAGCTGCCGAGGATGAAGTTCTCCTGTTTGAGCTGACTCTCCAGGCCTGGGGTGGGCATGGAGAAACGTCGGGAGGCCTCCTGTTGGCAGAGCAGACTCACTGTTAGAAACATCACTGAGTTGTGGATTGGTGGTCTTTGAGTTGATAGATGTATCATTTGAGGTGTGGGAGAGCAGTTGGAGAGACATGATGTTTCTGATGTTAACCTCTGGTGTCTAACTCAGTCACTGGGTGAATGACTTTCCCTGGTACCAGGTGGTAATGTTTAGATCATCAGCTTTCAAACTGACACCACTCTGTAAGGCAGGATCTCTGATATCAATGTAAAGCTCAAACCTGATAAAGCCCCCCCCAGAACCACAAAGAGCTGTTTTGAATAACTTAACATTACAAATAGACGGACCCCCACATGAAATGAATGGTAATAATTGGACCACATCACCAAGTTGTTGTATAAACACCTGTATACATGAAGCTGTCCTTTTACCTTGAGGACGTCCTGGAGCTGCTTCAGGACAGCATGCACTTCTTCTTTCAGCAGCCAGTTGAACTCCTCCTCCTATTCAAAAGAAAGAACTCATGCATACAAACGGAGGAATATGGGGTGGGACCACTTCAACAATACATGGGCTCACAAATACCTTTGTATTACAGTCATCTATTTACGCCTGAGTTAACACAAGTACACTAAAACTGTGTATTTATTTGAAATGAATGAAAGTCTCTACAGATGACATCCACAAACTTATACAGTAGATGGCTGTGTTAGAAATGAAAATGCAACGGTTGGAAGTTAACGTGGAAGTGAATGGACTGTCGTGGGAATGACACCACTTTACCAGTGTTGCAAAAATAATGGAGAAGGGTATGCTAACTCACTGCTAGTTAGCAGCTACAAGGATTCCAAGGAACAGGAGGGCTGTGTACCGGGTAATAAATCTACAAGTGGTAGTCCTCCCTGGAACTCTCTGGGTGCAAAGCCTAAGAGTAAATCATTTCCATGGGATTTGGGAGGACGGATAACAGGCAGAGCCCAGAGCTCTGATGCGACCGGCTGGCCTGCATTGTTATCACCCAGGAAGAGCGCCTCTTCAACCCCTAAACAGCCGTGGACAGCGGCTAAAGGGAGAATTACAAACAATCCTCCTAAACCACCAAGTGTGCCAATCCAGAACAGATACGCTCCGCTGACCGAGAGCCGGAGATCTCTTTCTGATGACCTGGATAACCTGTCCTCCTCACACAGCAGGGTAAGGACCAATAGCTACTCCAAAAGTAAAAGGCTAGAGGGAAAGCTAACGACTGGGCCTGAAACTCTGATTGTGGGTGACTCTGCTGTAAGAGATGTAAAAGGTCTGTGTAGTAAGAACAACACCAAAGTACCAAAGTACTGTTCCCTCTGCCAAGGACAAGCGGCATCAATCTGTTCCCTCTGCCAAGGACAAGCGGCAAGAGGAATCAAAACAGGAGAAAGACACAACACATCGCGCAGAAAACCCTGAGGAATTATCACTGCACCCGCCTGAGGAATGTTCTATGAGACACATGGAGGAGTCTCCACTGCCCGTCACCCCCCCCCCCCCCCCCCCCCCCTGTCAACGCCTTTGAGGATACTCTTCATTCATCCCCCAGCTCTCTCTACTCTCCGCTCACCCTTTCACCCTCGCCCACCCCCCTGGAGTTCGATGACCGCATGAAGGCGACACGCAGGGCTGGCACCGATTCCTTCCTGGAGTTTAATAACCAAACTAAGGCGATACGCAGGGCTGGCAGCATGTCCTTTACCCCCGCTCCTCAACGACGCCCACCAAAATCAATGAAGCAGAGACGCGCACCATCTCCCCCGTCGTCATCAAGAAAGCATCTGCAGTCTCCGAAGCCTGATAAGGATGTGTGTGTACAAAATGCAACAAACTCTTACTGATATGTGCTGGGTCCAGGCTCAAGGGCGTATGACACTCTCAACTCTTTCCAGGACATGTCGGGGCCCTGCCTGCCAGTAGCTTTGCCGATATCTGTGTTGATAGGTAATAGATTAAGAGCGGTGAATCATCTTAGAAACAGGAAGGGCTCAAACGTTTGTGTGAGTGTATCTAATTTAGCAGTGATTCCATGTCAGCCACAGCTTGTTACAAAAAACATGACTGATAGTGTGTTTAACAAACTTAAACTAGCTTTATTAAATGTCAGGTCTTTGGCAGGAAAAACATTTTTAATCAATGATTTAATCACTGAGCACAATCTCGATTTTATGTTTTTAACAGAAACTTGGATTGAACAAAATAACAGTGCAGCTGTTCTTATCGAATCAACCCCTCCCAACTTTAGTTTTATGAGTCAGGAAAGAATGCATAAGAAAGGGGGTGGAGTTGCTATTCTGTTCAATGATTCCCTTCAACGCAGGAACACATCGTATGGAAACTTTGATTCTTTTGAATATGTGGCCCTTCGGCTGAAATGCTCCTCTCGAGCTCTGTTCCTAAATATCTATAGACCACCCAAATACTGTGCAAGCTTTTTTGATGACGTTACTGAACTGCTGTCTATAGTGTGTATTGACTTTGACCGTCTAGTCATTGTTGGTGATTTTAACATCCATGTTGACAACCCCCAGAACAGAGGGGCTAAAGAACTGTTTTGTGTTCTTGATAGCTATGGACTGACTCAGCATGTGACGGAGCCCACGCACAATAAGGGGCACACTCTGGACTTAATTATCTCAAAGGGTCTGAATATCTCTAAGGTTGTGGTGACTGATGTTGCACTCTCTGACCATTCCTGTGTTTTCTTTGAGAGCTCTATTTCTGTTCACAAAAATGTTCAAAAAGAGGTAACCACAAAGCGATATTTAACTGAAAATACTAGGGAAATGTTTACTCAGAATTTTTCTTCCACACTTGCCCCTGCTAACATCTCAGTAAATGAGCTAGTAGATCATTTTAATTCAAAAATTGAAAATGTTATAGATGCCATTGCTCCAACTAAGGTAAAGGAAGTGTCTGGCAAGAAAATATCTCCATGGAGAAAGGCCATGACCGTGAAAACAGAAAAAAGACAGTGTCGAAAAGCTGAACGCAGGTGGCGAAAAACAAATCTCCAGGTTCACTTTGAAATCTATAAAGAGAGACTTGGCCTTTATAATTTGGAATTGAAAAACGCACGACAATCGTTCTTCTCTGACATCATTACCAAAAACAAAAACAACGCACGTGCCTTGTTTGCTACCGTCGACAGACTAACTAACCCCCCAGTGTCAGTAGCCTCTGAATTTCTATCCACCAGGGCGTGCAATGATTTTGCCTCCTTTTTCACTGACAACATTCAGAAAATCAGACAAGCAGTCAGTGCCTCTGCATCAGGAACAGCAAATGTGTTGTCCCTATCTCCACTTAACATCAATTCAGACATCATGACACAATTCCATCAGATTAATGATAAAAACCTAGAGGACATTATTCAACTTCTGAAATCCTCCTCCTGCTGCCTTGATATTATTCCAACAGGATTTTTCAAAGATGTTTTGCCTTGCATGGCCTCAGATCTACTTCATATAGTAAACAAATCTCTTCACTCAGGTATTTTTCCACAGGCCCTGAAAACTGCAGTCATTAAACCGCTCTTAAAAAAGAATAATCTAGATGCTTCATTAATGAACAATTACAGGCCCATATCAAACCTCCCATTTCTAGGTAAAATCATTGAAAAAGTTGTTTTTTCAACAGTTGAGTAATTTCTTGCATTTAAATAACTGTTTCGATGTGTTCCAGTCAGGCTTTCGTCCAAACCACAGCACTGAGACTGCTCTTGTAAAGGTCTTTAATGACATCCACTTAAACACAGACAGTGGCAGAACTTCAGTGTTAGTATTATTAGATCTCAGTGCTGCGTTTGACACTGTTGACCACAGCATATTACTAGACCGACTGGAGAACTGGGTGGGACTTTCGGAAACAGTTCTGAATTGGTTTGAATCCTACTTAAAGGACAGAAACAACTTTGTTTCTATAGGTAAATACACATCTGAGTTGACAAATATGACATGTGGGGTTCCTCAAGGCTCCATCTTGGGGCCTCTTCTCTTTAACATCTACATGCTACCACTGGCTCAGATAATGAAGAACAACAAAATAAGTTACCATAGCTATGCAGATGACACACAAATGTACGTAACAATTTCACCAGGAGACTATGCTCCAATTCAAACACTGAGTAAGTGCATTGAACAAATCAATGACTGGATGTGTCAGAACTTTCTCCAATTAAACAAAGATAAAACTGAGGTAATGGTTTTTGGAGCCAAGTCAGAACGTATAAAAGTTAGCGCTGAGCTTCAGTCTGCAATGTTCAAAACAACAGATAAAGCCAGAAATCTAGGTGTAGTCATGGACTCTGACCTGAGTTTCAACAGTCACATTAAAACAGTTACTAAATCAGCCTACTATCACCTAAAGAACATATCTAGGATTAAAAGACTAATGTCACAGCAGGATTTGGAAAAACTTGTCCATGCTTTTATCTTCAGTAGACTCGACTACTGCAATGGTGTCTTCATAGGTCTCACTAAAAAATCTATTAGGAAGCTGCAGCTGATTCAGAACGCTGCTGCTCGAGTCCTCACTGACACTAAGAAAGTGGATCACATCACTCCAGTTCTGAAGTCTTTACACTGGTTTCCTGTGTGTCAAAGAATAGATTTCAAAATACTGCTGCTGGTTTATAAAGCACTGAATGGTTTAGGCCCAAAATACATTTCTGACCTCCTGCTAAATGATGAACCATCCAGATCTCTCAGGTCTTCAGGGACTGGTCAGCTTTCTGTCCCCAGAGTCAGAACTAAACACTGGTAGAAGCAGCGTTCAGTTATTATGCTCCAAATATCTGGAACAAACTCCCAGAAACCTGCAGGTCCGCTACAACTCTGACTACTTTTAAATCCAGGCTGAAGACTTTTCTTTTTGTCGCTGCTTTTAATTGAACTATTCATATCTTAGACTGCACTGTAACTTTTATCCATGTACTTTTTTCTTTTAATGTTTATTTTACTATCTTTTCTTTTTAATGACTGATTTTAAATGCCATTTTCTTAATGGCTTTCGTTTTTTGTAAAGCACTTTGAATTGCCTTGGGTTGAAAGGTGCTATATAAATAAACTTGCCTTGCCTTGCCTTAACAAATGTGTCATTGTCTCTAAGATAAAGAGATGCTTCTTTCTGATGATAAATGCTGTTGTTGAGCACAAAACTATTCCATTAATGTGTCATTATGCTCATTTGTTCTGTTACAGTTTGGTTTGTGCATTACATGTATTCAGTTGATCTGATTGTGTGATAAGTGTTAAATTAGGATTCAGCAGTGTTGTGTCTCATTTATGAATATGAATATGATTACACTTTGGATTTGTGTCAGATGCAAAGAACCCACGGAACTAGGATATTTGAGCATTGCATATTGACCGTCCTGGTCTCTGAAAACAGCAGGGACATTTACTTTGTGTGTTATATTGTAAACTGGGATTTTTTCCCCAAAATATTTGTTGTTCATATTGCTGCTTTTTCATAGTCTTATTCTGTGAATGGAGACACACATCCAGTTGCTTCAGCAGACCACCAGACTTTGGAAAGACTGGTTTCTGATATTACTTATTGTGAAGAGAGGCTTAACATGTGTTGTAAAGACGTATAAGCGAATATTACAATTCCATTGTTGAATTGAATTAGGCTTTAAAGATTCCTTTGTTAAAGCTCTCTCCATTGGTTAACACTAGGAACCTTTGAAAAGAGAAACATTCTTTCACAACATCAAACTAATGGACCAGCCCCATTCACACATCTCATGCCAATTTTTGATGATTAATTGATTTTGGACATTATACAGGAAGTTATAATTGTAACATTATAGTTGTATGTGCTGGTATTTATATAGTATTCATCTGTATTTTGATATGTTTGAATTGCAGATGGAAATCAGATTTGAGCTATAATCTGGCATATAGCATGTCTTCTCTTTGTGAGATTTATGGATTTGTATGCATGGTCCTTGTTGAATAAAGACATGTGGACGGTGTGGCGCAGTGCGCTGTGCAATGATCATCAGATCAAGGGGTGAAACCCGCCGCTGCTGCGTCTGTAAAGCCGGTGTGTCCTTGGGCAAGACACTTCACCTGAACTTGCTCCTGTGGGTATTGTCCACAGTGACCATTGCATGTATACAAAACAAATATGTGTAATGTGTATTTGTAAAGCGCTTTGAGCATCTGGAAAAGCGCTATAATAAATGTAAGGAATTATAATAATAATAATAATAATAATAATAATAATAATAATAATAATAAGAAGAAGAAGAAGAAGAACAATGCCATTACAGTAGAAAGTAACCAGATTTCCAAGGCTAAGTTTGAAATATGTTCTGTTAAAGTTCTTCACTGGGAACATTAGGGTTATGCTTCTGGTATTGTTGGAATGACGCTGTTTTGCAGTGAATGGGATAAACAGGTCAAGTCTTTAAGGCCAACCATGTAGTTGCAGAAGGGTTGAGTCTCAGCTCAAAGCTTACCGAGCAGCTGAGCTCCGTTGGTTAACAGTAAGATAATAATGTTTATATCGTACAGAGTGTAGAAGACCTGTACAGAGATGGTGACAACAGAGAAACAGGCCCACTGTCACAGCATCACTAAAGACAGCACCTGTATGGAGGATGCTACACTCCCTCTCGGCTAGCAGCAGCTACATTACTCACATACAGACAGTATCTACATTCCTTTAAAATATCACTTCAAAATGCCAACACATTTGGTATTTACGGACGGGCTGTCAGTAAAGCAGCCATAGACACAAGCAGCAGTCTCTCCCTGCGGACCGCGGAGCTAACACTCACCAGCACCGCTCTCTCCACCTGGCTGGCGGCCGACATCTTGGGCAGCTCAGACAGAGACCTCTGCGGGTTCAGCATGTTGTACAGAACCAGGATAACACTCGTTTTACACCTTCAAAACAATGTCCTCTCCCTGAGATGAAGGTCTCTCACTCCCTACGAGATTAACAGAAGATGTGTTGCCTTCGGGTACTGTCGGAAATAACGCGAGCGCAAACACAAGTGACCAAAAACAGCGGCAAATACAGTTGTAAAGATGACCCTTTCGAGCTTGGTTTTGTCTCTAATATAATGGTCCTGCTGGGAAATTAATCCTCTGCAATGCATGTTTAACTCTTTACAGGTAATATTGTATTAATTCGTTAACAGCTGTTAAACCACACTGTTAAATAGTGTTTTCTTTCTTAAACATTTCAAACAAAGAACTGTACATTTGAACATTAGTTTATTTTTGCTGTTGTGTTATAGTTCTCCTATTCATTACGTCACTGTGCAAAAATCAGTCGCATGCTGCTTGTCATTTTGAGAGACATCCAAAATCACAGATATTGTCTGACTGATCGTGACTGATGCCTTTTTTGTTCTGAGGAGAAAATGTATTGCTCTTTACGAGGACCACGTGAATGCACCATTAAAGGGTCACACATTCACCATTAGACTGGCCCCGCCCACCAGTCAGGCTTTGAAAACCAGTCTCTGATTGTGTTACGTTATTATGAGAGTGCTCTCATACTTACTGATTCTGAAATTGTATATAAATATATGTGTGTGTATATTTCCGAATCTGTAGCCTGTTATTGTCTCATTATACAGCACTCTCAATGAATCAAAGTAAATATATAATTCGTCATGAACACATCTGTCCATCAGACAGAGGGCTGCTGTGCCTCCTGTCATCATTAATGGACGTCTCTTTAAAATGACCGCTCAAAGGAGAGGAGTTCTCATTTCTCTAACCGCCTGCTGCTTCCCATCCTCTCTCCTCGGCTCCCCTCCTCGACACCTCCGCTCGCATCTCCTGTGGGCGGGACTAAGACACGAGGATAGGAGTCGAGGAGGGGACATAAGAGAATTGAGAAGCCTTCACGCAATCAAGGGCAAAAACATACCTGTAAAACACTTTTTTACTCCTCTACATTTATCTAACACTCACAATTACTAGATACTTTGTATACATGCCGATATGGTATAAGGCTGTACTGTATACACAGTATGTGAAATTATAAAACTACAATACTAAATGCTTTGACTTGTATAAAAACAGGATAATACAGTAACCATAATAATTAAATATAGAGTAATGTCACTGTTGATACTTGAAGAACATTTAGCTGATAATACTTCTGTTCTTTATTCTTAAATGGACCATTAATACTTTTATTTTGTGTACTTTAAGTACTTTTTGATGGTATTATTTGTGTATCTTTACTTGAGTAGAGTTTTGAAATCACGACTTGTTAGTGGAGTATTTTAAGATCATAGTATTTGTACTTTTACTCAAGTAAAGGACCTCAGGTCTTGTGAGAGGCCTAATCTTTAGTGGTGGATGGGACATGGAGGCTCAAGCCTCAAGGGTGTGGATCTTCCAAAGACAACCTTTCTGGAGTTGGCCTTATATGATTCTATACCTTTACCTCCGGTGTATTATTCTGCATCTACCGGCAATCCATAACAGCTAAAACAGAGTGACTGCAAAATCAATGATTGACTTTCATTGGTCTTCTACCATCACATGTTTATTTCCCTCTGTGCTATAGAGCTTTATTTTTGAACAAAAACTATTACAAAACAAATGAATGTTGCACTTATTGCTTTATCAACAGTGCACCCAGCCTGTGGTATTAACGTCATCTTATACTTGCTAGTTACTGCCTCTTCAAAAATTCTGATGCCCAAAATGTTAATTATTTCCTTTAACAATTGGGGAGGAAAACAATAGTGTCCGCTGCAGGTGTTTTTGTAAAGGTTTTGAGCTTTAAAAAGTGTGCGGTGTGACTCGTTCTTTGGACTTTTATCAGGAAACATTGAGCTTGGGTCTGAGAGCTACAGATAAGATAGGACAGTTACACAAAGATCAATACGTTTTTAATGCATCGAGGGACAAATATCAGAGATCAAATTAACAGACTAAATAAGATGGGAAACTAGCTGCATTTCAATTGCATTTTCTATTATATTTGTGTGACAATTTAACTAGGAATCAGTCATTAAACACAAATACATGTCCGTAATCAGGAGAGAATTTATTAAACAGCACAAAAGTCTTGATACTTCCACATGTACACAAAATCATAAATATCCCCCGAAACCAAAGGTACACCCTCCTTCCTTTACCGGGATCCGAGTCATTGTTATTTAAATGCCATAAACCAGATTATATAAACCACACAATAACCAATTTACACTTGAACTGAACGATCTACGGTATTAAGACACATATTTTAGACTGTAGTCAAAAACACAAGTAGTATTCCCGGTTATTGTGGATATAAAAGAAAGCCTACTCAACCTAATGTGCTATTTACACCTGTCTTCTAAAAACCCATCTTTACACTGCAGTGTGGAAGGGCTATTTCAATCTAAAAGCTTTAGCATTTCTTTGACAAATAAAACTGGAACACATGCATTGTTTTATGAAAAACTCATGTATGTACCGTTTAACTGATGAAAACTGTGGGCTCGAAAGAAACTAAACACAATGAGCTCTTACAGGTTTTGATGGTGCACGCTTTCCTGTGTCTTCATATCATACTGCATCATGGGTAAAAGCGGCTTGCTGCCATGTTTAACTCACATGCCAGAAGGTGACAAGACAGAGCTATGATGAGCTCCTTATGAGAATATATTCCATGTTTCTTTTGCATATGTAGGACATTAACATCTGCATTAGTTTGGGTGTGATGTAGGACATTAACATCTGCATTAGTTTGGGTGTGATGTAGGACATTAACATCTGCATTAGTTTGGGTGTGATGTAGGACATTAACATCTGCATTAGTTTGGGTGTGATGTAGGACATTAACATCTGCATTAGTTTGGGTGTGATGTAGGACATTAACATCTGCATTAGTTTGGGTGTGATGTAGGACATTAACATCTGCATTAGTTTGGGTGTGATGTAGGACATTAACATCTGCATTAGTTTGGGTGTGATGTAGGACATTAACATCTGCATTAGTTTGGGTGTGATGTAGGACATTAACATCTGCATTAGTTTGGGTGTGATGTAGGACATTAACATCTGCATTAGTTTGGGTGTGATGTAGGACATTAACATCTGCATTAGTTTGGGTGTGATGTAGGACATTAACATCTGCATTAGTTTGGGTGTGATGTAGGACATTAACATCTGCATTAGTTTGGGTGTGATGTAGGACATTAACATCTGCATTAGTTTGGGTGTGATGTAGGACATTAACATCTGCATTAGTTTGGGTGTGATGTAGGTCTTCAAAGGTCGAACATTGTTGACAAAATGCTAAATGGGCCTTCATTGGACAGGACACATTACAGATGATTATAAATCCAAATGGATGAGGGTATTATATTGACGCAAATAACTAAGAACCACAGTAACAAAACTTGACCCGTCTAACATAATTATACTCAACATAAACTAGACACAAGTAGATCCCTACTAGATAAAGAATGTTGGAAGCAGAAAACCACAAGAACATTTGAGTTTTCAGAAAATGAGTTTTTGAAGGAGTATTTCATATATGTATGGAGCAGGAACATTTACAGTGTAATACAAACTATGTAATGGACACACTGTTTGAGTGTGAACTTGTGAAGACCTCCACTACACAGTCAAGACCATCCTTGTGATGTGACCATCTGCCCCCCCCCGCCCCCCCTTCATTAACCTGAATCCTGTTGCGGGCAATGTAAGAAATAAATAATAAAAAAGGAATCCATTGATTGTTACGTTTCCATATCTATGAGCTCAAGTCTGTGTGTGTGTGTGTGTGTGTGTGTGTGTGTTGAGTTTTGACTGCTGTAATGGTTTATCAATATAACATCTGTGGAGGTGAGTAGGTTGAAAGAAATGAAGCTGTCCGACCACCGAACAACTTCAAAATGTTTAGTTTATAATTGAATACTGTCCAATGATAGTCTCAAATTGGCTTATGAAACCCAGCCACCATTTAAAGCTCCAATTAGCAGATCAAAAGACGATTGAAATGGGGGCATATTATCTCCTTTCGTTAAAAAGCAACTCAAAAAGTAGACATTATCTAGTTTCAGAGTAATCATTTAAAAAAAGAAAAAAGTTTAATGAGAACTCTTCCCAAACGTTAGAACAAAGGGTTTCAAATATAGAAATCTCAAGATCAGATTTATCAATAATTACTGCATTTTAAGGCCTCAACACTTCGGTTGCTCTGTCCTTAAACTGTTCCAGATAGATCATAAACACTAACGTAAATGCATAAATCATCTCTTCAAATATAGAAACAAGCAATGGCCAATCTGCACCAAGCAGACCTAGAAAGAAACAGAAATAAATACTAATGTTGAAAGACTTGAGGGGTTACACAATATTAAGGCAACGCAGTGGCATGTTCTTGGTGTTTTCTCTCGTGGAATTCAGGACATTTAAAAAAAAAAAGAAGCAAAAAGCAAATTTCACACTCAATTAAATATACTCATTTTCCCATGAACGAAAAAAGAATCTTCTTTAGGGCGATCCATCCAGGAAACCCCCCCCGCATGACTTCTATTTCAGCTGTCAGAAACTAGACAAAGCAACTGCAGTAATACAAGCTCTCACAGCAATTATATCACAGTACAGTCAGTGCAATGCTCAAGGCCCCCCAACTAAGGAATAACAATCCCCTCAATTGTGGGCGCTAACATGGCGGCTGCTGCTGTGGCAAAATGAAGTCAAATAACTAGAATTTAAAATGAAACAAGAAATGCGTTACTCGACAAGGGAGAAAGAAGAAGGATTGAAGACGGTGGGCCGGATCCCAACCGGCTCAGTGGATGTAGGCTCTGTACACAGCAGAGATATCGTTGTCTGACTGGTCCAGTGCCTTGGCCCTCTTGTAGACCTGCAGGGGAACAGCAGGGAACACAGGCTCACTCTCATTGCATTTGTTATTCAAGCAAAGTCTTCCAAAGTCTTATCTTGTCAAAACAACTGGGCCAATATTTTAACACAGAAGTCCTCACATTGAGCAAATGTTTTCTTTAAAAATGGTTGGAACCCTGATAGAACGCGTTACACTGAAGACAGCGGGGAGTGTTACCTCATTGGCTGCAGCGGCCATGGGGGTGGGATGGTTGGCCGTGTCACCCATGGAGATGGCTAACCTCAGGTCCTTCTGAATGTGTTTCAAATAGTAGTCCGGCTTAAAGTTGCCCTGTAAAATATCTGGATGATATAGAAAGAAAAGGTTTTATTGGCCCGAATTCAAACACATACACATTTGTTTTTGTTAGAAATGGTCTAATAGCAGGGTATACGCAGGAATCCTGAAGTCTAATTGAATACCTTTTAAGACCTTTTTTAAGACCCTTTCCATACATTTTAAGACCTCATCGCAACTTCGAGTTCTAACCGGTTACATTGGAGACACACTTTACCTCACATTTACTATATACAGTATGGATTGTAAGATAGCTCAACTAAACAGCTTGTGATGACTTCTTATCATAATTCAGATAGAACAAAGCACAAGAGAATGAAGTGTGTGACCAACCCAATGCATTGATTTAGGCATTGTTCCCAAGAGTGCAGACAGACTACTGAAGCCTCCTGTTTCATGTTGTCGTTGCTGTGGACCTTCTTAATCGTCGTCATCTTAAGCGTCTTTGGGTTCAAGAAAAGTATAAATATAATTTATTATTATTGGGAAATGCCGTTTAATACTTTTTAATAGCCTTAATTTTCGCTAAATTGATTTATCAACTTCATCAACTTTTTAAGACCACGCGGACACCCTGAATAGGGAATATGAAACCTGTTTTTATTGCCACACCCTTTTTATAATGTACGATACCTGTAACGAGGGACATGCAGGAAATAAAACACAACCAGTGAGCAGTGTTCAGGCGATTCAGTAGAGAAATATCCTGTGTGAGCACATACTTTGGCATTTCTGGTCCACAAAGGTGCTTGCCATCTGGCCCTGGCTCAGGATGTCCAGGAAGGTCTGCTGTGATTGGCCGGTGGCATGGGCCAGGGTCAGCCCTTCTGCAATGGTGGCCATGAAGCTGCCCTGCACCATGTTGAGGATCAGCATCATCCTCGCTGCATTACCGGCTTCCCCTGGAAACACAAACAAGCATTTGGAAACACATAAGATGTGTCTCCACCAGAGGTCGCGTTAACCGAATATTTTCCGTCTATGACGGATTTTTTTTTAAACAATGACGGAAAAATTTGAAAGCATTTTGACGGATTAGAACAAACTCGGAACAGCGCCAAAGTTTCCCCGCAGCGAGGCTCCGGTGTTAAGCACGCCCGCCAAAAAGGAAATGATACCGTTTCCAAACCCAACTTTGCCCTACAAATCATTGAAATGTCTGAGTTTTGGCTTTACGCTGTGCGCACTCCCGCGAGGTGCAGTGGGCATGCATAACACGGCGCTAACAGTTCACAAGCGTGCGCCCCGCCCCCCGTTGACAGTTCACGACTGTGCTCTTCCCCCCCCCCCCAGAGTGTAAAGGCCGACGGGTAATATATTTTGACGGAAATGTTACAATCCTGTCCGTCAAAATGACGGGCAGTGAAAAAGTCTAGCGCAACCTCTGGTCTCCACACTGAAGTGACAATCATCCTCAGCGCCTCTACGCCTGGAAGATGCTCTTCAATCATGTTGGGTTGCCACATGGAAGAGAACCTGCAGATAAAAACCTACAAATTAATGCACACAAAATGTGTTCATCTGACGGCATCGGGTAGATCATTGTGTGACAGAAACCAGACAGACCCACCCTGACCGGTTGTCAGCTTACAATCTACCCACACTTTCATAATGGACATACTTGAATCACTCATTTTATCTTGCAGAGTTGGATTTAAAGATTGTTAACAATATGTATCTGAAGCTAGCAGCGGTTTAGCTTGGTGCAGAGGCTGGAAGCTTTTCTGGCTCTGTCTGCAGTTAATGCATCCCCCTACCAGCTGTTCTGAATAATAACACGTTTCAATTCCTACCAAGATGTAGTGCTAGTATAAAATAACCAGTCTGTTTTATTGAATGTGATGTATCAGGCTTGTCTGTTAATGACCAATAACTCACTGACGTCTCTGTTGGTTGCTTGGCAACTGCACAGAGCCAAGAAATGTCCAATAAGTGGTTTGTGTTCTATGTTAAAACTATTGTGAGAGTCTCTAACAGTAAACCCAGAGCCTGTGTCTCTCTGGTGCGTACCCAGGAAGAAGGAGGTCTTGCCCATGGCTTGGAAGCAGCTGCTGCAGTCCTCGTACACCGTCCTGTCCCCCGCTGCCAGGATGACCAGCATCCCATCGTTGGAGAGCTGCTGGCTTCCTGCCACCGGAGCCTCCAGGAACCGGCCGCCCCGCGATGTGATCACCTTACAGTCAAACAGCAGAGAACTCTTTAATACACAAATACTTACACTAAATCAGGGGTATTCAACTTCAACGAGGTCCAGTTAGACAAAATGTCCCCATGCAAAGGTCCGGAACATCAAAATGTCTAACTTGCTTTATGAATTAGTGTGATATATATTGAAGTAGCCTGTAGCTTTATCAACGTCTGCATGTAATCAACAACTGACTGCCAATCAAATAAAGAAAGTACAATTCAAAAACAACAATATTTATCGTCAATTAACATTGAACTAAACAGATATACAGTAAATACTGTGGATATGTGTAATGTTCCTCTCGGGCTGCATTTACAAATAAAATAGATAAAATAAATAAAATAGCTTTTGAAAATATGTGCATCTTAAAAGTGCTTAATTTCAGATAAATAAAATAAAGTGCAGCAGCAGCTTGAGTTTCCCTTTTTCTTTGTTAACCGTTTCACATCATGACATAACAGTTTCAGCAGATTATAGAACAATATCAGTCTTTACACATCATAACAATTGAACAGTTTTAAAGTTTATCTTTCTTTCCCTCACTTTTTTTTTGTTCAGTGAGAGAATTGAGCTGGAGCTTGTCCTGCCAGGAGTTTAGATCTGGGCTGAAATGGTGTCAGGGCTATTCTCATACACATGCAGGTGCTCATTGGTTAGCCTCGGTTAGCTCATTGGTTAGCCTCAGTTAGCTCATTGGTTAGCCTCGGTTAGCTCATTGGTTAGCCTCGGTTAGCTCATTGGTTAGCCTCGGTTAGCTCATTGGTTAGCCTCGGTTAGCTCATTGGTTAGCCTCGGTTAGCTCATTGGTTAGCCTCGGTTAGCTCATTGGTTAGCCTCGGTTAGCTCATTGGTTAGCCTCGGTTAGCTCATTGGTTAGCCTCGGTTAGCTCATTGGTTAGCCTCGGTTAGCTCATTGGTTAGCCTCGGTTAGCTCATTGGTTAGCCTCGGTTAGCTCATTGGTTAGCCTCGGTTAGCTCATTGGTTAGCCTCGGTTAGCTCATTGGTTAGCCTCGGTTAGCCTGCCCTGGAACGATATTTAGTTTTTGTGACCTCAGGTCTGACTTGAGGGAATGTTTGGTCAAACACTTTGTGTTTTGTCTCATAGTGGCGTGTTGTCTCTTTTAATGAGCGCCACGGTCTCTGAACAAATGAGACACACTGGTTCTGTGCTCCCAGTGGGCAGGATGAACATGAAGAGTCCACTCAGGGTTAAAAGCTCTGTTCTCACTGTCCACGTTCCTCTTCTTGGAGAGCGCCATGTGTAATTATTTGTCTCTCCCTGTCTGCCGCTAACACGCCTGTTCACTCTCCTCTCCGCTTCTCTCCCTGTATCGCTCACTCGTCTCTTTCGTCCTCTGTAGGCGGCGGTTAAAATAGAATCTCCCCTCCAAAATTGAAATCCCCTATTAATGTATTGATTATAGGTCCGGGTCCGTATAGGTCGGCGTCCGGACTCGGACCGCGGTCCGCCTGTTGCTGACCCCTGCACTACACCAAGATAGCTTGCACATCTTCCGGCGCAAACTGAAAACTCATCTCTTTCGACTCCACTTCGAGCGTTAGAACGATTAACGAAGCACTTTTATACTAATAAAGGACTGGATTACCTAAAGCCAGTTGAGTAGCACTTGAAATGTTTGGCTCTATGAAACCTGATATACTTATATGATTCTGTTTTCTTCAAGGTTGTGTCTTCCTGGTCGAATGTACTTATTGTAAGTCGCTTTGGATAAAAGCGTCAGCTAAATGCAATGTAATGTAATGTAATGTAACCAATGACGAAAACTGATACTACTTTATACAAATGAGATGGAGAAGATAAGCCACTAACTCCACCTGTACCCTTGACCCAATACCCTCCACATTTGTTAAAGAGAGCATCCTTCCCAACTCATCGCCACCATCATTAACTCCTCCCTCAGATCTGGATCAGTTCCCCCCTCTCTCAAACTGGCTGCTGTCACACCCATTCTCAAAAGACCTGGACCTGGACACCTGACATCATGTCCAACTTCCGGCCCATCTCAAATCTCCCCTTTCTGTCAAAAATACTTGAACGTGTCGTTGCCTCACAACTTAAATCCCACCTCAGCTCCAATGACCTCTTTGAGCCATTTCAATCCGGTTTCGATGAAAACACAGCACCGAAACAGCTCTTCTGAAAATCACAAACGACCTCCTCCTCTCCTCTGACTCCGGCAACCTGAACATCCTCATCCTCCTCGACCTCACCGCAGCATTCGACACCATTAACCACACCATCCTGCTGTCCCTCCTTGAATCATCACTCAACATCACCGACACTGCACTCTCCTAGCTGAAATCCTACCTCACCGACAGACATCAGTTTATCAACATCAACAACTGCACCTCCTCCACTGCTCCTCTGTCCCAAGGTGTCCCCCAGGGTTCGGTGCTTGGCCCCCTCCTCTCCATCCTCCCCCTTGGCAAAATAATTTGTGGCCACAACCTTCATTTTCACTGCTACGCCGATGACATCCAACTTTATATCTCAACAAAAACCATCACCCCCACAACACACTCCACTCTCACCAACTGTCTCTCAGAAATAAAAGCATGGATGCAAACAAACTATCTCCAACTGAACAGTGCCAAATCAGACATCATCATCATCGGCCCCCCATCCTGTATCAACGACATACAGAATTTCAACTTCACCATTGACAGCCACACTCTACCCCCCCCCTCACATCCGCAACCTCGGAGTCATCTTCGACAGTCAGCTCAAATTCAACCACCACATCAATCACATCACCAGGACCGCCTTTTTCCACCTCAAAAACATTGCCCGTCTCCGTCCATCACTCTCCTCCTCTGCTGCTGAAACCCTGATTCATGCATTCATCACTTCACGACTCCACTATTGCAATAGCATCCTCTACGGCAGTGCTTCTCAAACTTTTTTCAGTAATGTACCCCCTTTGAAACATTTTCTCAGCCAAGTACCCCCTGACCGTCCCCGGACATTTTTGACAGAAAAAGCCTATACATAATTTACAATATAGTGATGTTCCATCAGTGTGTGATTTATTAACTCCTTCATGCATGAATTACAACAAACTAAGGATATTTTCATCTTTATGCATGAAAAAAAAGAATATAACGAAAACAAAATTAAAACAGATTTTAAGGAGTTTTTCAATTGAAGTAATATATGTTTAACAAACCAATGAACAAAATTATATATTATGAAAAACTATAAATACAATACAAAAATTGAACATGTTTATATGAGGACCCCCTTAGTGTTTCAAGGAATATTTTATTTATTTAAAATTGTGTTTTCTATTTAACTTATTGTACTAAGATTATTTTTGTAATCATGCATGGTATTTCTTTAATTAACCTTTATTTTTTTTATCTCATACCCCCTGCAGTACCCCAATGTACCCCTAGGGGGCCACGTACCACCATTTTAGAATCACTGCTCTACGGCAGTGATTCTCAAACTATTTTCAATAATGTACACCCTTTGAAGAAAAAAAAATGCAGCCAAGTACCCCCTGATCAGCGCAAAACTATTTGTTGGGAGGAAAAAAGCCTATATAAAGAGGTACAGTACAGTAGGGGTGTAACGGTTTACAAACATTTTGGTTTGGTACGTACCTCGGTTTTTAGGTCACGGTAATAAAATATATATATATATTTTTTTATTATTATTAAACTGTGAATAATGTATTCACTCAAATAAATACAAAATATAATAAAATAAACATTAAGGTGCAGCATTTCAATGAATTGAAATAATCTGTATTTGAACTTTACTGTACTAGTACTCACAAAACATAAACTATTAGTTTTGGGTTTTTAATTATTATTAAACTGTGAATATTCACTCAAATACAAAATATATTAATATAAACATTAAGGTGCAGCATTTCGATGAACTGAAATAATCTGTATTTGAACTGTACTGTACTAGTACCTAAGCAGCCAGCTTGACATTATGACTTGCTTGTCATTGTATTTTCATGTTGTTCTAAAGAAAGATGAACTTGTCCACATTGCTTGCCGAAAGGGCAGATCTGCTGGCACTAACAATGTCTCCTGCTGTGGAGAACACCCTCTCTAGGGACAGTGGCAGCAGATACAGCCAGGTAGCGCTATGCTAACATGGCAACATAAGGATACTTGGTGTTTGTAATAGCTTTGGCTCGGTCTGAACTCTCTGCGAGTGGTGGAGGCTTAAATGCTAGTGGGAGTTGGGTTTGCACTTCAGTCTTTTTTCTTTTGGTACCGGTGATATTCACGTTCGGGTGATGCCTTTTCAAATGAGTGTGCAAGTTTGATGTATTGCCAGCCGCGTAACCAATGTTAGTTGAACAATGCCGACAAACAGCTTTGGTTCGGTCCACCTGTCTTTGTCCGTCATCCTTGTACGTAACTGCGAAACCAAAATGTTCCCAAACCGGAGACTTCAATGATGCTGGTGGATTTTTGAGCTCAACTTTATCTGCGTTCGCCATTTCGACAGTTCCTCAAATGACTGACTACATTTGAACGCATCCCTGTGACCAGCTCTCATAGTATGCCTCTCGTCCAATGAAATGACTTGCTCGCTCTATGACGCGTTGAACCCAATGTGAGCAAATTACTCTGAATGCTGCGACGCAGCACCTGAGATTACTTCCAAAAGGTTGTTCACGTTCTCAATATTTTACGTTTAATTTTATATTCGTTCGGTACACTTCGGTACACCGAACCGAAGGGCCCGTACGTGTACCGTTACACCCCTACAGTACAGCCTTGCACCATCTGTGTCTGATTTATTAAAACAACAACCTTGTAACTGAGAAACACTTAAATGCTACATTTAAATGTTTACAATCCATCACTAAATTCATGGCAAACTAATTTTAACATCATGCAATAACACTAAGACGACATTAGTTGCATTGAACTGATCTTTTTAATAAGTTGTACTAACAATTTAGTGAGAAACATGAGCTTGTGCTTCACTGAGGAGCTTTGTCATTCTGACAGGGAGGCAAACTGCAGATATTACACTTCGTGTTTTGAAATATGTGTAACTCTGTTCATATAAAACCCACACTGCTCAAACTTCGTTACTTTTCCTAAAATTGGTATTTTTATCTATTTTTTTTCATTAACATAAAATAAATCTCACGTACCCCCTGCAGTACTCCAACGTATCCCTAGGGGTCCGCGTACCCCCATTTGAGAACCACTGCTCTACGGCATACCACCCAACCTCCTCAATAAACTCCAACATATCTAGAACTCTGCTGCCCTCCTCCTCCTCACCCACACCCACTCCCGAGACCACATCATTCCGTCCTCCAGAACCTCCACTGGCTCCCCGTCCGTCAAATAATCCACTTCAAAGTCCTCCTCATTACTCACAAAGCCCTCAACAATCATCCCCCCCCTACCTCACAGACCTGCTCCACCACCACACTCCCCCCTACCTCACAGACCTGCTCCACCACCACACTCCCCCCTACCTCACAGACCTGCTGCACCACCACACCCCTTCCCGCTGCCTCCGCTCATCAAAAGCCAACCTCCTATTCATCCCCACCCGCATCAATCACCGGACCTGGGGGGACAGAGCCTTCTCCGTCGCTGCCCCCTCCCTCTGGAACTCACTCCCACAACCCATCAGAGACTGCACTGACCTCACCACCTTCAAAACACTCAGCTCTTCAATCTGGCTTTTAATGTGTGATTGTTTTTGTATTATTATTACCTCACTCCTCTGTACCTCTCCGACCTCCTGCACATCAACACACCCATCCGCACACTCAGGTCTTCTGCTTCCCTCAGCCTCACTGCACCCCCCTTCCGTTTAACCACCATGGGGTCTAGAGCCTTCAGCCGCTCTGCACCCCGCCTCTGGAACTCCCTCCCACCTGACATCCGCAACACTGACTCTCTCTCCATTTTCAAATCACGCCTCAAAACATATCTCTTCACACTCGCATATCCACCCTGATCATTATCCATCACACATACTCTGTTTTATTGATTTGGTTATTTGATTGATTTATATACTGCATTGTCTTGTTTATGTCTCTTATGCTGGTGTTATGTATTGTGTATCTTGTTTTTTATGTGTTTGTACGGCGACCTTGAGAGCCTTGAAAGGCGCCTATATAAAATAAAAGAATTATTATTATTTGACTTTAACTATATATATTTATTTGTTGTTCTTTTCTTTTCACTATATCTGTAAAGCGTCTTTGAGCACCTGTAAAAGCGCTAACACAATTAATCTGTTATTAAGATGAAGTACACTATATCCATGTCAGAAAAAACATAAATACAATAAACTAAATGTTGCAGAGGATGTTAGTGACCAAGTAAATGTAGGAGTCTATATACATATCATTAGTTTCACAGTGTACTTGGGTGGGGTTAAGACTACACTTGAATTGTTCCTACAGGAGTAGGAGTGTGTGTTGCAGCAGTGTGTACCTGTGAGATTTCTGTGATGGTCTCTGGGTCCACGGTGGACATCTCTATGTAGCACTTGCCCGGCCTGATCCCCTGCAGCACTCCACTGGGGCCCATCACCAGCTGCAGAGCAACAAACACACAAGCTCTTTTACCCATGAGCCAGCCAATCACACCTCCACAGGAAACTGAGCTCAGATGGTACTCACATCCCGTGCCGCCTTTGGGTCAGAGACACAGGAGAAAGTGATGTCACATGTGGAGGCCACCTCTGCAGGAGTGCGGCCTAACCGGGCCCCCTCCTGGGTGAACAGGTCGCACTGCAACACAGGAGAGGACATTTCTATAGTTAGTTTTTATTATGAGTCACATGTACCAATCTCTGGTATTGTAATGCTGATTGGTAACCTCATTTTGATTCATATATGTTATACCTGTGTTATTCTATATTGGTTATTTTATTCTCTTTGCTTTGTAATGACTGTTTTTAAATACCATTTTATAATGTGATCCGTTGCACTATTTCTTAATGCTCTTAATGTTTTAAATTGTTGTAAAGCACTTTGAATTGCCTTGTGTTAAAAGGTGCTATATAAAATAATTTTCAGAAGGAATAAATGCTTATTTTTAAGATGTCTAACTCTACACATTTTAAGGTGAACATTTTTGTATCAATATGTTCCGGGTTGTATCAGTGTTGTGTGCCTGTCTGTCCGTCATGAGGTTTCTATATGAATACAACCAACGTGACCTCAAATGTTCCTTTAGCAGGGTATCCTGTCGACAGCCTGACACGAGACAACTATCTTTGCATGTGTGCAACTCATTAGCTGGAAAATAAACTAGTGTTACTGCTCTACGAATTAACCCTCTTCATTTTCAGTGGCTGAATGAGTCTATAAAACTCTGACAACTTAAAAAAGGCTGCACGATTAATCAAAATGTAATCTATCGGCATATTCAAATCGCAGGAGGATCAATATTAGTTACAGGCAAAACGTATGCAAATAACCTTGTAAAAAATAAATGTTGGTGTTCCATAGATGTACGGTTTACAAACGGTATTCCACAGAATAAAATATTAAATATATATTTATTTTACATTTAGTGTGAAATCCACAGCCTCTGCTTCTTCACAATAAAATATACAACAATTGAAACACCATTATTCCTTCAACAATGAGAAAAAATATGCAAAAAAGATAAATTCCTCCAATATCGTCATTCATATTGCAATATGAGTTAATGAGATTGATCAGTGACAGGAGTGTGTTCTGTTAGTACCTTTTCTGCTGTGCGGTTCCACACTGTGACAACATGACCCATTTTCAGCAGGTTGGAAACGATCCCGCTCCCCATCAGCCCCAGCCCCAGGAACCCTATCCTGCAGGACAGACATGAAACATTCCTCATGTGGGTTAGCTATAAGTAAGATGAGTAAGAAAATACAAAATGTTATCTTAAGGGATCTAGTTATATAATAGTAATTGTGTGATTTAGTTAATAGTGTTCCTAATGTGCAGGTACCTCTTATCTGTAGGTGTGATGCTGCCGTTGATGGCTGTGCTGTCTGCTGCTTGGATAGATGTTGACCCTGTGTCCTGCAATCACAAGACACGCTTGAAGAAACTTCATACTGGAAATACTATAGTATAACATCTAATAGTAGAAGTTCAAATGAAAAATAACGTCAATCCTCAAAAAGTTGGAACTTTTCCACTGGTAGTTACTAGGGATGCACCGATACATCGGCATTGGACGATGTTCGCCCTACTTACTGGCCTCGGCAAATGAGGTGACATTCATCAATGGTAGTGGCCGATGCTTTTTTGTTGCGTTCCATCATAACATCTGCAGCACCCGTAGTTCGTTTATATAAAAAAAACATTAACTAAAGAAAACCAAAAAACAACATGTCGGCAGTGTGGGACTATTTCACTGTTTCACCATGAGATCCGCGATTTGCAAAAAGTGTTCCGTTGACACGGCCCGGGTATAATAAACAGGGCGCTCTCTTTTCCTCTCTCCCTCTCCTGACACCCCGTCAGTATCCGTCTCATGCAGCTGGCTGATCCAGTAATGAGTGATCCGACAGTAAAGACTAAATATTTTCACAACTAGTGTAGGTAGATTCAGAGGTAGATCAAATAGCTAGGTCTAACTCTAAAGGTGTGTTTTGCTCCGCTCACCGGTCCCTCACAGCGGGCAGAGCTGCAGGTGATCCGCTGCATACTTTCTAAACAGCTTACTATGATGTTATAATAACGAACTTGCTCAGCCTTTGAAACTGAAACCATTTAGCGAGAATTTTTTTTGTTTTTCCTGGCAGAAAGTGGAATAACAACAGTGGAAGAAAATTACATTAAAACATCGGCATCGGCCAAATTGTTGTTCTTAACATAGGCCAAGAAATGTAGCACCGGTGCATCCCTAGTAGTTACTTCACCTCTTCAATGATCTTCAGGCGCTTGCTGATGGGCTCCATGGACGAGGCTGGCTGTGGGCAGTGAGGACCAGAGAAGGTCAGAACAATCATCCAAACTGTACACATGCCTTACCAATATGGCTTTTACTGTATCTTAATTCAAACAAACTATGCGATAAGAAAATGATCCAATAAGTACTCATATAAATACAGAATATAGACTATAAAATAACACATACTAACAAACAGCATTTAATGTAGAAGAGTCTCAACCCCTGTGGGGGAGGCATGATGAATTAAGCAAAAGCAAAATCACGACTACTCGTACTGGCAGCCATGCAAATTGGCGATAGTTTACACCACAATAGAATAAAGGGGTTGATTTGATTTGTGTCGGGTCATTCTTCACATCTAAATGATGGATTCAAAAGCATTCTCCATTTTGGTGAGTTTCCTCTCCGTGAATAGAGTGGTGCAGTGACGAGTCCTACAACCCAGTGTTGTAGTCAAGTCACCAATTCACGAGTCCAATTCACTCTCGAGTCACCACTCTCCGAGTCCAAGTCCGAGTCACCCAAGAAGAGTCCAAGTCAAGTCCGAGTCACAAGTCTTCATGTATTAATCTTAGTGAATATATGTGTTGAAATGTAGCTGCTCCTCTACATTGCTTTTATCCTGTCATGTTATACTAATGTGTCTATTGAACTGCTGTGAAGCCAGTTTGGCTACAATTCTTGTATTAGGTGCTATACAGATATAAAGCTTATTACTAATATCAATATTATTATTGTAAATGACCTTTAACATGTCTAACTATATTTAAAATGAGTTACCTTTTAGAGAAGTGATTACATTTATATGCCAATATTTTCCTATGGTAAAGTTTTCGTTTTGCACTTTTATTTTAATAGTAATAAGATCGGGACTCTTATTTTGAAGGAACTTTTACCGTTTAAATCGGTTTACTGATAAAGATTTAGTCCCAGAAAGCACATGGCTACTTATTATGCAAAATGACCTCATTCTGCATGTTAAGTAGCCATGTGCTTTCATGTTATCGGCTGAATCTTTATTTATTGATTAGATCACGTTACTCTGATGATAGGGTTCAAGACAGCCTATATGTCTGAACTCGATCCTTAGAGTAATGTAAAGTTACGGAGCCTTCTCTTCAATATTGTTTCCACATAAGGAGCATTTTGCGCTGCTCTTTTCCAATGTGGAAGCAGAATGTGTGAAAGCATACAGCAGGATGCGGGGTGTGTTTCTAGACATCTCTAGACTGGAATAGCGGGGCCCAGTATGTGAACTCGCCTCACAGGTGCACACGCCAGGATAGAGGACATCAGACTCCAGAGAAAACTTGCTCAAGTCCGAGTCCAAGTCGGAGCGTCAATGTACAAGTCGAGTCCGAGTCATCGTGGGGGGGGGGGGGAAATTCACGAGTCCGAGTCCAAGTCAGCCTACGCGAGAATTCACGAGTCCGAGTCGCGTCAATTAGTGCGAGTTTGAGTCCAGTCACGAGTCCCAAAAATCGGCACTCGAGTCCGAGGCCGTTTCTCAATCTCGAGGATACTGGCTTCCTACGTCATCGAGTGCCGCCGAAGGACTGTTCCAATCTCTAGCATACTTGGAATTCCACCGAGGCCGCGTCCTTGGTTTGGGGGAAATTTCGAGGCTGCACATGAGTAGACTTCGCGTCCTTAAAATCCCCACAATGCTTTGCGCACAGACCAATTTCAAAAACCCTTGCGGAGAATGGCTGAACCGACGCAGCACATATTGAAATGTAAGTATGTAGTGGCGTAGAACATGTGTTGGTAAATATGTTACTTTGTTACATTTGTTATCACCAAAAATGTGTTCCGTGAAAGTAAAGCAAGTTCATAATTAGACATCGTGAGGTAATTATTTTCGGTACAGTTTATGTTGAAACCGTTGGAGAGAGTGGCACACTTGTTAGCCTGTTCCATTCTTCTTCGTTTTCCGAAGCCGTGGCTTGGAAGCATACTTGCTTAGTTTCTGAAGGAAGTGACTTGGAAGTACGCGACTACCAAGCCAGCATCCTCGAGATTGAGAAACGGCCCGAGTCCAGAACTTGAGTACTCCATCTCTGCTACAACCCAGAAGTGAGTCAGCATGTTACCACTGCCGGTTCCCTCGTCTCAGAGTCAATAGGCTTTCTCCATAGGATTTAGGAAAATAGCTCGAAATAAGGTCTGTGGAAAATGAACCCGTTTGATAAATGCACGTTTTGGCGCAGGAGCTCCAACAAGGCGTTTAGGATAGAGAAACCCCGAGTTGTACGGGGAGTGGTTTGCAATTCGCCCAGCCAATCAGAAATTGGAACCCTTTCTCCTGCTAGAGAGCAGGGACTTTCCTGGGGAGAAAAGGTTCCCGAAAAAAATAAACGTTTGGTGTGAGCGCAACATCCCAGGAACTATCGGAACTATTTCTTGGAAAAGTACTCCGGTGTGAAAGCGCCTATTGACTCGGAGACGAGGGAACCGGTAGTGGTAAAATGCTAACTCACTTCCGGGTTTTAGGACTCGTCACTGCACCACTCTATTGCCGAGTTTATTTGTGTGGATAACATTTGCTCAGTGTTTTTTCCGTGGTATTGTTTGTGAAAGGTAAAAGGAGGAATAGATCTGGTTACGCTGCCTTTGTCAAGTTCGAGGAACACTGTTCAGCTTGGGTGTGCCAAAAGAGAAGTGAAGATCTTTATCTATATTGACCAAATCAGATTCACAATACTACAGATTCCCAGATCCTTTTTTTAACAAGATCACACTTCATAACCAAACTGCTATATGAAACTACTACCGATAACCAGACCTGGATAAAAGAAAAAACGAGGTGTAGATGTGAAAATATTTAGCATGCTTCCTCTTACCTTCTCAGACTGGCTGAGGAGGAAGTGATGGAAATGTGGATCATCTTTCACAGGCTGTAACAGAATAAGATGTCATTGTGAAAATGTTCTCTTTGCATGAGTATAGAAAGATGTTAGTCTACATCACACCATGCTGACTAAAATTACCAAGATTATTTCTACTAACAAATAGCTTTTTAAACCATTTTGCCCTGAAGTGTTAATGCTGAGATACCTACATTTCCTGAATATTCCTAAATTCCCAGAAACATTTAAAAATTCACCTTTTAGATTTTACAATAAAAAACTCCATAAATAATGAGGACACTGTACATTTTTAGAATATATTATATATATATTCAAGCCAATCCAAACTACAAGAACATCATTTGCCATTTAAGAGAACTACAGATGTGCCGATTAAATAGTTCTCACACAAATGCACAGGTTTTATTTAATGTAAGTGATGTCAGGAGGTCATTACTTTACAGATCTACACTCATCAACTACTATTCCCCAATCAGGAAGTAGAAATCAATTATAAAGGTAATGAAAACATAACGTTTACATTTCTTTTGCAGTTCATCTGTATGACTTCTGAAACTATATTATATCTGTGAGCCAAGCTCCACCCATAAAGCCAATCACTGCCACAATCTGTCCATGTAAGTATAGACAGTGTCGAGTCAGCCCTCACAGCTTCAGTTTGGTGTGCACAAACAAATATTTGCTGTTGTTTGGGTTTGAAAACAATAAAATATGATTTCCAACAGGCTTAGATTGTATTAAACATGTTGTAGTATTGCAGAGGAAAATGCAGAGAATGAAAAGTGTAATAAGGAAGTGAGCAAAGTGTGTTTACAAATCACCAGAGCAGAAAGAAGGTTGTTGAGTGTCTAGTACTAACCCACACTGACTTCATTTCAAAACAGGGACGACTAACAGAAATACAGTTTTTCTACATGCCTATTTTGGACTAACGCCTGCAGCCGCTAAGTCGCCATTTTTTGATATTTGTGAAAATGTTTCCACTGAAAATGATAGACAGTTATCTACAGTTTCATTACTACCAGAAACTGTCACAGAGCAGGTCAAACATTTGTGGTCGAACTGAATCAAACATCATCCTTCTTTTTGAGCCGCCTCATGCAGAGTTGGTGACTATCTCAACAGCACACGCCAAACAAACAACACACAGGTTCAGGAGTCAAGAGTGAGCAGCACAAAGGTCAGAAGGAAAGGTCTGCAGGTGCTGGTGATAAAAGCCAAAGCTTAAAGTCAGGTGGAAGAACAGCAAGGGCAGGCTTGTTGGGAGGGGGAGGGTTCACCTACACTGCTCTCCCATTTGTATCCTGAACCGGGTCCAGCCCCCAGCCTCTCATGAGTGGACGGCTCGGGGTCAGAGTCAGTTAAGTCCTTAAGGAGGAGAGAGACACATTTTCACCTTCTAAACCAGAGGGGGAATCTTTAGAGGTTCATGTCTGTGGGATCTTTTTCTGTCATTTAAACAAGGAGACAGTGTTGTGGTCCAAATATTAAAAATGTCCATTCACCTCCACTGTTATTAGGATTGACGCCGAAATAGGCAGGCATTTTAATACCTGAATAGACAAAACCAAAGTGATGTGCATAGATAGATACCACTAGAGGTAGGTGAGAACATTTGTTCAGTGTCATTTAGGCGAATGGATATCAGACATGTGAAGTTGTGACAACATAAGCTCCACGGCCTCTGCTTCTTGACATTTCCTCTTTGAAAGTGTCCTAACATGGATATGAAATCCAGGTTTCTGAGGAGAAGATGATTAAGGAACTTAAAAATGAGGGTGGTTTAGAACCAGAGACACTGAATACATCTCACTTTGAGGGTATTACTCAGAAACCAACTGGATTATACAACATGTATATACCACACCATATGAATGAAGAACTAATACGTAATAAAACCTGACAGAAGTTAAGGATAATACACTGAATTTAATGTCTAATAAGGTACCATGGTGTTGGACTACATTATCGTTTGTGACTGGAGTAAATATGATCCAATAGCTATGTCAGTGAATGGCTGGTTTTGAAGGTGGACACAATCAAAAATCACAGATCTCATTCTCAAGTTGACAATTCCTACAGATAAACAAAGGAGCATGTTTCAATGCAAAACGTTGATGCGGCCTGACAGGACAGACGCTCAACTCGTCTGTGTCTTACTAACCTTCTCAGAGGGGTCCTTCAGGGCGCTGAGGTCCTCATCATCCTCCTCAAGTATTTTCAGGGGCTTGTTGCGTGTCTTCTTTCCTTTCGACTCTGCTTTGCTGTCTGAGTTCTGTTAAAACACAGATAATCATTTTGTGCTGCTATTTTGGCGTGCCAGGACACTTCTCAGTAGTCTGACAACCTTTTGAATGTAGGGCGGTTCTAAAAGAAGCACATGACATGTACACTGAGCAAAGGGATAACTGATAAGTTAACTGCACTTATTCGGGTGGGCAGATAGCCTAAAGAGAGACCTTGGGTCCTACTGAATAAACATTTCACAAAGCTAAGTGTGACACTTCAGAGTATTTCATGAAGGAAATTCTCCCTTCATTTAATATCATGAATTTCAAAGCTTGAAAGGAGCATGTCCCACATCTGTGTTGGTGTTGGTTGAGCAATATCACAACTAATGCTTGCATCTGCCTTTAAATATAACTGAGTACAACAATGTCAGTAGAGCATTTGTTGTCTTTTATACCCAGTTACCATGAAATCAGCAACATTGATGTAACATGTGTAATTGTTAAGAACCTTTTAGGCATGCATTTGCCAAAATAGATCATATAAGTGTGTTCAAGTAGCAGTTAGATATTAGCGGAATAATCTTCACAATATATGACAAGCACTACACATGTATGGCTAATTTACAGTATAATAATCTAAGATCTGACATTCGACTGACAGCCAACGATCAGCTCCTCAACCAATACGTTTTAGTCAATTGTCGAGCAAAGAAATCCGTGAATTTCATGAAAAGCCACATTTGATGGTGTCTCATATTCAGTGTCTCCCAACAAATATGTTGTGGTCCAAGGGTTATATTTTTGACACGCTTCACCTTCTGTTAATCATTTCCTAGAAGTCTTTGATCTTTACACACCCCCTTCTCCCAAAATGCTTTCTACAGGGGACGTGTTGTTTTTTTGATGGAAAAACACAAACTATCTAAACATGCTAGGTACAACTCCATGACTGAATGCTGCGTGGTAGGACACCCCCTCACCTGTTCCTTCCCCTTGGCTTTCTTCAGGAAGTCTTCCACTGCATCCACCGCCTGCTGGAAGCGCTTCCCTTTATTTATCTTGATCATCTCCTCTTTGTGGGGGTGGTAGGGCTTCAGCTGTTCTACTTTGATCCAAGCACTGGGCAGGCACACAGAAAATCAGCTCAAATATACGATGGAGAAGGAAATGCCAAATCCGTCTGAAAAGGCACCCAACAAAGCATACTTACTGGTCCTCAGTTCCAAAGAATTTCACAAAATGACATTTTTTGCCCCTGGGCTTCTTCAGGTCCTTGGGAGGGCTTACGACCTAAAATAAATAAAAGTCATTAGCTTAACATTTGATTTACAAATATACAGATGTATTCTTCCTTGAAGCAGCCGTTGGCATGTCCTTACCTTCCCTGGCCATGGTGGGTATCGACCAAGCTTCCCCCTGAAAGAAGAGTTCAATATTTAGACCTGTGTCCTTTTTCTTTTATAGTACACAGACCCAGTACAACATGCTCTATGACCAGTGGTTCTGATGCTGGCGTAGGTCCAACCTTGTGATCAAAGACGACAGGGTATTCACTTTTAAAAACGAGAAAGATGTTATGCGTATGTGTACAAACATATATTTATCAGCATGTGTGTTGTGAGGCCACTTCACTTTTTTACTATTACAGTGTAATTGACATGTCATGTGGTGTTTTAATTGTTTGTTTGTTTTGCTTCCCACAATGCAAAATGCATAAAAACTGCAGCACTGCAAAACAGGTCAAATATATTAGGATACAAGAACATTGAGAATTGACAAATTAGAAACACTTTAATAGTATAATGGAAGTGCAATGATATCTAATTTGGTGAGCTGAATTATGTTTTATTTAGTTGAGGCTGTCAGGTCTCTTTAAGTTTGTCCTCATAAATTGTAGAAATATTTCTCTTGACACACTGCATGCTTTTTCAGTGTTTTAACAGCAACTCGGGTAAGGTAACTCCTGTACCTCAAACTTACAAAGTAGTCATATATTAGGGTGGATGCTATGTATTTACCAGTAGCGATGTGTCATCATTCAATTAAGACGGCTCCTTTAAAAGCAAGATTTCGGAGCAGCTTTAAGCAAGACGTAACAAGAGGAACAAACACTCCTGCTTGACTTGCTGTTGTTCTGAACATTACTGAAAGTTACAAATACCAAGATATTTTACTTAAGAAAAGTGGTAATACTACAGTGTAAAAAATGCTCAGTTTCAAGTAAAAGTCCTGCATTTAACATCTTAAGTAAAGTGAATTTATATTTCACTTACGTTTATAATCTGATTCTGTGGAGTCACTAGTGAAGAAAAAGTACCCCAAAATCGTACTTGAGTAAGTGTACTTAAGTACACCAGTGGCAATAATACATGGTAATCCGTGTTGCTAATGTACGAGGCAACGCACCCCATTTTCTTTGAGTGTGTATTGTATCCTGCTGATAACACCACAACAAGAACACAAACTGGTACAACATGACACTGACACGAGAAAGTTATCTATCTGGATTTAAATTGATCCAAATTCAGAGTCCAATGGAAACTTGTAAATCAATATAGATAAACGCCAGCTGTCTGCGGAGAACATGTAGCAGCAGCTAACAGGAAGAGTAGTGTATACAGTAACAGCTAGCTGGCGTCGCTTATGCTACAGTGCTAGCTCAGCTCGACACAGATTGGACATTAAAGAGCGTTTGGTGAAGCTGAACATATCAACCTGTCGGTATAATACTTTAAAATGTTAAACGACTGGTTAGTATCTGAAATAACTACATTTCGTTTAAGTCTTAACATTTTCTGTAGCTTATCTGCTAGCTATCTGCTAACAACGGCTGCTGGCTGAGTCAGCTTTGCTAGGAATTGGTTTGGGTTGACCATCAACTAGCCCATTACGCAAACACGTCCATTACCTGCATCTGGTTAACACCAACAAAAAAACATGAACAACTAGATAACACACTACGTTATGCAAAGCAAGGTCATTTAGTAGAGCCAGCGGCGTTTGAAATGTTTAAAGGTTATTTACCACACTAGGTCCCCGATCCTCAGATGCACCGTCGCCATCTTACAACTTTAATAAAACGTCGCACTGAATGACTGAATGAGGTAGAGCAAACACACACACACCCACTCATCCGAGCCCCCAGTAAGTGCGCCGGACTCTGTGCCCAACATGTGTCCAAACGGCGGTACTGCAACTTCCGTATCAGTCCATGACGTCACCTGGCCCAAAACAACTTTTTCCCATTGACTAGGGAAAGAGACGTCTGTAAATCGGTGGATTTTTTTTAAAAACTAAATATTATGGACATAAACGCGAGTGAAGTCTAATCGGACAGGAGAGGAGACACGTAGCTCTGCATGATAACCTGCAGCTCCTCCCGCTGTGATGGAGCGATGAGCGGAACAAAACACACACTTCAAGTTAGATCATCACCCTTAGCTATTTTAATGACCTCTACCTAAACTAGTTATAAAATATGTTTATTTTTACTGTCGGGTCACTCATTAGTTACTGGATCAGCCAGCTGCATGAGACCACGGATACTGACGGGCTGTCAGGAGAGGGGGAGGAAAAGAGAGGCTCCGTCCTCTGTGTATTATTCTTATATTATTATATGTCGTTATTCATTTGTTTTAAAGCTCAATAAATAACAAAGAAGACCTTTGACCGGCACTTTTCTAATTTTGTCCGGAAGATTTAAACTTGAACGGATGTGATGACGCTGCACAGCTGATCGTCTGACAGCAGCTCTGTCCCCGTTATTTCCACACACCCCCCCGCCTCTGTTAGTACACATTTACTGACACAAACATTTGTATCATCTGTTGTAGACCCCAATAAATAAAATAAAATAAGAACTAATTGTCAAAAAAGATAAACGCCATTCTTAAAATGTATAAACGAACAATAGTTTGATGAATATTGATTAGAGTGCACAATAGAAATAAAATAATTGAGAGAAGAAAAATAGATATATTATCTATCAAAACCCAGTTAGATTAACATTCATTGGATTGCACACTTTGTTTGTTTGTTTGGATATGTAGCAAATTAACATTTTAATAGCACTTAATGATTGACTGAATGGAAATGACAATAAATGAAAATGTAAAACGAAAAAAGCGATCATGAAAATGTTTCCAATAAATGAATTAAATGATTTTTGACCACTTTGTTGTTCAGATATATCACATATTTGTAACTAAATGAGACATGAATTGAAACAAAACACGGTATAAACTGAGGAGTGACTCCCGTGAGGTTCATGTATTTTCTTCACTCTGCTCTCATGTCAAGAAGCATCAGATCAGTGCATGCACTTGCCTCGTCCAATCAGTGAGCGATACACAGTAAGGGGGCGGGGTGAGTATCTGAGGATTTCATCGGAGGATGGTCTGGTGGTTCCTCGGTTATCGCTCCTCCATGATCGCTCCTCGCTCCTCGATCCTCGGTCCTCCGGCAGAAATAAGAGCGGTAAGACGGTACTCAAGATGGCGCAGGCAAATCAACTTCCGGTGAGACCGAGGACCGAGGAGCGAGGAAATTAAAATAGTCGACCTGAGAAGCAGCCCCGGACTGGCCATCGGGAGGACCGGGAGGTTTCCCGATGGCCTGGCCTGTTAAGTGGCCTGCTGGCCTGAGGATTTTTTTTTACACGTATTGTGAACGCAACGCTGCGCAAATGTGGGTCTGACTCTGGTCTGACTGCCTCACAGAGGGTGACTGGCTGTCTACATGATGTGGCCTGCCGACATGGTCACTTTCATAAAGATCATACACTAATGCCCTTGATTGGTCTCTGTGTGTCATTCAAGCTCGGGAGGGTGTGTGTGTGTGGCGCGAGAGAGAGAGAGAAAGCGCGTGCACCGGTTACGTGTATTGTTGTTGTTAGCATCTGGTGCTAGCTAGCTGCGCTAACGGATAAGGAGCTGTTTCAACAACAAGGTGGGGGGAGAGTCCTCTGCTGTCAGACTGAGAGATAACTACAGCTCAGGTGAGGTAAAGGACTCTGAGTGTTAACTTTACATAGTTAACTTAGTCTAAGTTCTCAGTGGGTCTCAAACGGTTTGGTCACCATTTATGTAAACACATATTTCCATTTGAGGGGGGAGTGATTAGTAAAATATGCATGAATAATACAAATACAATGTTAACTAGGTGAAAAAAGGTAAGATAAACTTTTAAAACTTGTTGAGAGCTAAAACTAGTCTTTGCTTCTGCCTCAAAGAGGAGCAGGGGGAGAGGAGGGAGACAGGAGAGGCTGATTCAGGAGCACAGACACACTCACTACTATAAATGAACCAAAAACAAATAAATATATAAGTTTCAATGTTTTTTCATATTGGATATGGTATGTTATTGGTTATGGCCATGTTCTTATGATTTTATGATTATTTAAATGTATACAGTTCTGTTTCATATAGGTGTAGTCTCTCTCTTTATTTCCCCCTCAAAATGCACCAGATTGATGCATTAAGTCGGACCCCCCTATAGGATTTGAGGTCCACCCCCACTTAAAATATGTTCACATGAATAGGTTCCTAAATAGATTTGCACATTTTTTTTAAATAATAACCCATGTCCATATGTTTATTATTGGGTAGTAGATTTCAACTAGACTAGAGGGCTATCACTATGGGCAGCAACGCTGTAAATATTGACAAATAAATCCAGCAAAATGGTACAAAGAACTGGTAGTGGCCTGGCTGGGTGTATAATTCCCAGCCTGACTTATTGTCCCAGTCCGGCCCTGGCCTGCGGCACAATATATATATCAAACAGCAAGGCCAACAGCATTGCGCAAAGACGCACACTTATCGCAAATACATACACAAATAAAGGGCAACATAGAAACCACTTTTGAAACATTGTGTGCGTGGCACCACAAACACTGGTAAATCACGAGCAAGGCACACTGGTTAAGGATGGCAGCTTCCTCATCGCTGCACTCGGAGAGAAATAGACGGAGACGATGAACTGCTGTTAGCTCTATTATGGCATTGTGCATGTCGTGAGAGGTGTATGTTGCTGTGTGGGGAATGCTTTCCATTATGTTGGCCAACTCTGCATCTTTGTACTGCAGCGTATACTCAAACAGTGATAGGAAGAGCCCACTGCCTGACATGCTGTGGAGTGAATCGTGGTCACCTCTGAGAGGGAGTTGGTTGACAGCTAAAAAAGCTATAATATCAATGACAGCTGACACGTAATAATGGTTCCGTGCCAGCTGATCTGCACCAAAGTACTAATTTCCTTATTTGTTTCCTCGCGTATCTGTCTCTCTCTCCACAAACTCTCACATGAAATGTGTTCTTTTGATGCGGCATGTCTTAGCAGTCCTTTATCAGTCTGTAATGCGTGTTTCCAGACGCAAAAACCTTTGACAGTAAAAGCCGCATCAGATGAAGACGTATTGACTTTAAACGGTCTACAGGGGAAACAAAAGGCTGCGTCTGCTTTTAACGAATCTTCAAGCCATGGTCTGTTGTGTACCGTGCGCTTCTTTCCTGAAAACAATCTCCCTGGAAAACGATCCAGATTCACCTGTTGGGTTTATTAACCCCAAGATCATCTGGGGCTGTTGGTCTTTGAGCGGTTGCTGGCCCAATAGTATGGGCTCAGAACAGTCTCATAAATACACACATGCACACAGAAGGATTCACACTTGTATTTCCGGATCCATACTTGTGTTTTTCAATGCACACACAAATGTGTTCCGTTTCATATACATGTAAATAAAATCCAAATACAGAAAAAAGTTTTATATATGTATTTTTGATCCTCACTTATTACTTTCCCGTTTAAATCCCCTGCACCTGCAAACACAAACAGCTTTCTGTGCACGGATCGCTGTGCATTCGTGTGTGGGTTTTTTGAGACTCCCCTGACGGTCAGCCGATTCATACTTGTAATTGTTTCTATCTATAGCCAATCAGATGTCTCCTTCATTCTAAGCCAATCACATGAGCGCGCCCCCACGAGGGTAAGATTACTTCATATACGCATTTTGCGCAGTCCGGTCAGCTCGCTAAACAGAGGGCGGAGCATCAGGTGATCATGCAGAGCAGCGTGTCTCCATCAGACGCAGCAGCTGATCTGATCTCTCTCTTGCGTCCCTTCACTCGCGTTTATGTCCATATCGATCAGATCCAGCTCTCCTGATCGGCCTTTATAGAGAGCACCGATCGTACTATACGACGCTGAAGTTGGCTTCCGATTCAGAGCATCCGATTCGGCAGTTAAGGGGAAAGTTAAGGGACATTTAATTTACAGCGCTGAGCGAACAATCCTCCGTGTTTGAACCTCTTAAATCGCTGCATAGCCGATTTATTTGGACTGGATTATCCCAGAGGGTCTAAATAACCCAGTTTGAGATTTGTGAAACCTTTATTCTATTTGTGAAAATACAAACAAGGGAGATTTCAGTGCTTTTTTCACATGTAGACCACATTAGACCAGGTCCTGATCTAAAACCACTAGACCTAGACTCATCAAATCTGGCCTGGATTATCCCAGAGAGGCTAAAGATTCTTTATAACACAGTTTGAGATTTGTGAAACCTTTATTCTATTTGTGAAAACACAAACACAGGTGGAAGGCTGAGGTTGCTGCAGCAGGCCAGGATCAGGATCAGAAAGTGAACCTCCCAGCTGGGCAAGCCTTTATGCCAGGGGTGGCAAACTCATTTCAGTTAAGGGGCCACATACTGCCCACTTTGATCTAAAGTGGGCCGGACCAGTAAAATCATAGCATAATAACCCACAGGCCCTATAACGACAATATTTCTGTTTAAGTGCAAATAAGTAGGCTACAAGTACATTCGGAAAATGTCCACATGTAATGAGACGCAAAACGTTATGAACAAACTGACATTTATTAAGAAAAAACAAGTGCAATTTCAAGTGCTACACATATGTTCTTTACAACAGATCACAGTTTCCACCTGAACTGACTCACCACAAAATACAAATAAAAACGTGGGAGCTATTAAGTGAGGAGTTTGAGTTAACCCCCCTTGCCTTGAAGATATAACATTTCTATATTTTAAAAAGAAGTTGGGCAGTGCCACATCAAATCAAACTATTGTTTGCCTAATGCAGCTGCTGATTGACATTATAATACACAATGTTCTATGACATAATAATATAACATGTTCAAATATTTCAGTAGGTTCTTATTTTCACGTCACTGATTAATTTGCTCCTGAAACTTGACATCTTTTAGCCCTCACAATGGCATCAATATCAGGCTTAAAATCCTGACTAGCAGCCAATTTAATGAGTTCATTCAGGCACTTGTGTGTGAGTCTTGAGCGCAGCTTTGTTTTAGTAATGTTCATTACAGAGAAAACCTGTTCACAAAGGTAGGTGGTCCCAAACATGCTCAAAACTTTTGCTGCCAGGGCTGTCAATTTGGGGTATCCTGGCAAAAGATACCGATAAAATGTGCCCAAGTCCGATGAGGCAAATTTGTCCTTTAAATCCTGATCACATTGTAAGTCGATTATCTCAAGTTGTATGTCGATGGGCAGATCCGCAGCCTTAACTGCAAATGGCGAGCGAAACACTGCAAACTCTGTCTCAAGCTCACCAAAGACCTGAAACCGCCGCTCAAACTCCCGCAGCAATTCCGTAATGTTGTCTTTGTACCGACTCATGTCAGCAGTAACTCCGGTCATATGCACATTTCTTAGATGAGGGAAATGAGCAGGGTCACCACTTGACAGCTGTGTCTCCCACAAAGCCAGCTTCAACTTAAATGCGCGTATGCTGTCATAATATTCTGTGACAACTTTTTTGCGACCTTGCATCGTTATATTCAGATTATTCAAGTGCTCTGAAATATCCACCATAAATGCAAGGTCCTGCAGCCATTCTGGGTTTTTTAATTCATGCACTGGCTTACCCTTTTTCTCCATGAACTGTCCAATTTCCTCGCGTAGATCAGAAAAACGCTTCAGCACGGCACCTCGGCTCAACCACCTAACTTCAGTGTGATATGGTAGGCTACAGGTGATGTCTTTATCACTGAGGAGGCTGTCGAACTGACGGTGATTCAGCCCTCTGGCTCGGATGAAATTAACAGTTTGGACAACCACTTTCATGACGTGATCCATTTTTAACGTCTTGCAACACAATGCCTCCTGGTGCAAAATACAGTGGAATGTCCAAAAACGATCTCCTCCATTTGCTGCTTGTACTTTCTCCCTGAATTTCATGGCAACACCTGCTTTTTTCCCGATCATTGATGGTGCGCCGTCTGTAGCCAGACTGACAGCACGGGTCCAGTCCACTCCGACCCTGTCCAGTGCTTCAACGAGAGCGCTAAAAATGTCATCCGCTTTAGTGGTGTCTGTCATAGGAACCAACTCAAGGAACTCTTCGGTGACCGTCAAAGTCTCATCTACACCACGAATGAATATGGCCAGTTGAGCAACATCTGTAATGTCAGTGCTCTCATCGATTGCAACTGAAAATGCTACGAATGACTTGACTTTTATTTTTTTCTGGCTATCCAAATCTGCTGAAAGATCGGCAATCCTATCCTTCACTGTATTCCTCGTTAGACTAATGTTGGAAAAAGCCTGTCGCTTCTCAGGACACACGATTTCTGCAGCCTTCAGCATGCATGTTTTCACAAACTCACCCTCAGAGTATGGCTTTGAGGCTGATGCTATTTCGTTAGCAATGAGATAGCTGGCTTTCACGGCTGCGTCACTTATATCTCGGCTCCGGGTAAAAACGGCCTGTTGTTTCTTTAGACCTGATAGCAGGTCATTTATCTTTTCTTTTCTCCGTTGTCCTTGCAAGCAGTCGTATTTCTCTCCATGGTGAGTCTCATAATGGCGGCGAATATTATATTCTTTGGGCACAGCAACTTGCTGCGAACACACCAAGCATACAGGTTTTCCATTTACCTCTGTAAAAAAATAGGATGCGGTCCATTTTTCTTGGAAAACTCGGCACTCCGTGTCCACTTTTCTCTTTTTTTGACAGAGACATTTGGGGATGAGAGTGTCAGAGGTTATTGACTGCAATCACTACTCTTACTCATCACTTTTTTTACAGTCTGGCTGCGCTCTCACTGGTACCGGTGCGGTAGTGCGCCCACTAGTGGAAGGATTCAAAATAGCAGTTTTTTTTCCCTCCTCTCATACAGTAGCCTACTTAGCAAAATCCTTCAGCTCCGTGGGCCAAGCTGGAATGCCTCCCGGGCCGGATCCGGCCCGCGGGCCGTATGTTTGCCACCCCTGCTTTATGCCTTCTTGAGGCTCCGCCTCTAGATGGGCGGGCACAGACAGGACGACACTCCCAGTACCTGCCAGAGGACAGCAAGGCAGGGAGCACAGACAGGCAGAAGGGGGAGGGGTCGTCACAACATGTTCTTTTGTTTTGTTTTATTGTTCTGTCTTTTTATTTATTCAAGTATTCCAGTAATGTATGTTGCATGTTTTAATTTGATTGTATTTACTTGTTTAAATGAAATTTGTTTTAGGTTCACTTGTAAAATCTGTCCAGGGACAACAGATGAAAAATAGCCTCTTGGCTAACTCTGGCACATTTACAAGAATGTTAATTAATGTGCACTGTCCCTGTTAAACAAATGAATAAATAAATAAAAATAAGTGTATGCTCCTCATTTAGGTGATAATTCTTTATCTACAAAGTTTTCGTATCTTAAATACTGTTTCATAGCAAACAAAAAAATGAAAGAGATGTTAAAGGAATTCAGGTTCATGAGATAAAGAAAAAGGCTAACCTTCAGTCTTTCATCCACTTTGAACAGCTTCTGCTGCTTTGTCCTAAAGCTAAATATGAATAGCAATTATTTTTACCAAAGTGTTATTTTCTAATCATGTAATGTTTTTCACATTCCAAGCAATCCTAGTACTCAAGATGACATACTGTAATTAGGCAAACAAAGCTTGTTGCTTAAAGTAAACTTGAACAATGCTAGTTATAGATTATATTTAATTTCCTGTTGAAATGTTTTGCCTGCAACTGTAAATAAATTAAGTTTATATAAGTATACCTACTTATCTGTTGAATTTTTATTTGCAACACAAAATTATAATACATTTGAGAAGTAAAGACTTTATTCTTCCTTAATTAGCTGTCCATACTTACCCGATTTGATGAGTGTAGGTCTAGTGGTTTCAGATCAGGACCTGGTCTAATGTGGTCTACATGTAAAAAAAGCACTGAAATCTCCCTTGTTTGTATTTTCACAAATAGAATAAAGGATTCACAAATCTGAAACAGTTTTATAAAGAATCTTTAGACTCTGTGGGATAATCCAGTCCAGATTTGATGAGTGTAGGTCTAGTGGTTTTAGATCAGGACCTGGTCTAATGTGGTCTACATGTAAAAAAAGCACTGAAATCTCCCTTGTTTGTATTTTCACAAATAGAATAAAGGTTTCACAAATCTCAAACTGGGTTATTTAGACCCTCTGGGATAATCCAGTCCAAATAAATCGGCTATGCAGCGATTTAAGAGGTTCAAACACGGAGAATTGTTCGCTCAGCGCTGTAAATTAAATGTCCCTTAACTTTCCCCTTAACTGCCGAATCGGATGCTCTGAATCGGAAGCCAACTTCAGCGTCGTTCAAACTATTAAGAGTGCATATCGGCCGATAATGACCGGCGGGGCTCCCCCCGTTGACAGTTCACTGTCTCGCACTGGCTTCGTAGTGCACTGATCGATTAGGCTAAGCTAACCTGTAGCTGCTCCCTCCACAGTCACAACAACTTCATACAGACATAAATAAAGCAGCTGTATTCGCCATACAGGAAACACACATTTCAAACGGTTTTGCCTGCCGTTTTTGTGTACACAAGCATTCATCAATGGTTTGGAAAGTGGCGCTGTACCTTAATAATATAAAGGCTTGTATTTGCGTGCATTTCCTGTTCGGAAAGTGGCGCTGTACTGAGAGTGGAGGGTGTCCTGAGATTAAGGCCTGCAGGCAGGCTCCATGGAGCTGTCAGTTCCGGACTGCGCAAAATGCGTACATGAAGCGCTACGTCATGAACGCGAGAAATCTACCCTCGTGGGGGCGCGCTCATGTGATTGGCTTAGAATTGAGGAGACATCTGATTGGCTATAGATAGAAATAATTACAAGTACGAATCGGCTGACCGTCAGGGGAGTCTAAAAAAACACACACACGAATGCACAGCGATCCATGCACAGAAAGCTGTTTGTGTTTGCAGGTGCAGAGGTTTTAAACGGAAAACAAATATGTGAGGATCAAAAATACATATGTAAAACTTTTTTCTGTATTTGGATTTTATTTACATGTATATGAAACGGAATACATTTGTGTGTGCATTGAAAAACACAAGTGTGGATCCGGAAATACAAGTGTGAATCCTTTTGCGGATCATGAAATACAAGTGTGAATCCTTCTGTGCGCATGTGTGTATTATGAGACTGTTCTGAGCCCATACAATAGTACCTGTTGATGTGCTGCAAGGTAGCGTCTGTAGTGGAGGCACCGGCACGGAGCAGTAGGAGGATGCTGGCGGGTGTGGTACAGGGTGGCAACGCAGGTGGTGATGGTAGGGGCACAAGGAGCTGTGCCTCGGAGGAAAGCGTTGGCGGCAGCCGCCTTGATGAGTCAAGCCCATAGACTGTATATAAATGGACATTCATAATCAAATGAGACAATCTGCAAGAGAATTAGCTATATTTTGTTATTCTTAATGCTTGTCATTCACACGTTGAGAAAAGACGGACTCCACCGCCCGGACCTAACGGAGCCGCAGTGGGCTAGCTCCGGGACGCGGGCTGGAGCTAGCCCCCTGCGGCTCCGTTAGCTCCGGCGGCCACCACTGGGACAATTGGGTCCCCTATTAACATTTGCTCCCGTTTAGCATTATGGGCGTCATAGCCATAGACTATAAAAGTCTTACCCAAGGCTGAATCATAAACTAAAATGTATATGTATGCATAAAGGGGTACGTCCTTAGCTGGCTAATAAGTAACAAGCTAAGCTACCAAGCACACAAACACCTGCGAACGGGGTTAACATGTATAATATTATCATTTTAGACTTCTTGGAGTTCTGTTAGTACATGCAAACCCACAGCACGACATTTTAATTGTCTGGTATTTGTAACAATATTCTCTAAAAGGCACAATCACCACGAACACGGCTAAAGCTAAAGGGTCAAGTACAGTGCTATGACTAACTAACGTTGTCGCCTCTATGGTTGTAGCCTAGCAGAGTGGACAAGTTGCTGTTAGCTGACAGTGAGGCATGTATGTGTCCATCAACGTGACTACGCCCTAATTTATGCAAACACTTTAAGACCTAATATAAATAAAAGGGTTGTGTTAGAAAACAATTCACTCACAGATTCATAATCATGAAGGTGGAATCTAACTATATCGATAATAATATTTATTGCATCCATGGGTAGAAACATGTTTTTTTCTGCTGTAAAGTTGGGCATTTTAACATGGGGTCTATGGAAATTGCTCCTTTCTGCAGCCAGTCCCTAGCGGCCCATGTATGAACTGCAGTGTGTGGCACTTCCGTATTGGCTTCCCGGCTGTTCCCCAGAGGTTGCCGCTTGGTCAAGCCCCGGGGTTTGCCGAGGTCAAGCTTGTGACATTAAGGCGTGCTGCTGCAACGGCAGGTGCAGGGTCACCAGCAGCTGCATCGGCTGCAGCTCTTTCATCGCTATTTCGTTTGAATAAATCCTTAGACCTTTTGAGCCAATTTCTGATGTCCATTTTGTAATTCAAACAGAAATGGGAGTCTACTGAATGCACAATAAACAAATCCAGAATAGGCGGCAGAGTGTGACGCTGTGATTGGTCTAAATGTGGACGAATCACAAATCACAACAGACACATGAATTTATTTGACGTAGCCTGCGATTATTTTTTTTAGTTACTATCTGACATCACATACATCTTAGCATAACAATTCACAGTTTATTTATAACAAAAAAAATTAAAAAAAATATATTTTTATTTTTATAAATAATAAAAATCGTGTTTATTGGGGGAGGCGCCGGGCATGGTTACAGAGTAACAGAGGTCTGATGGACAGATGTGTTCATGACGACTTATATATTTACTTTGATTCATTCACAGTGCGGTATAATGAGACAATAACAGGCTACAGATGTGGACACGTGGACACACACACACACACACACACACACACACACACACACACACACACACACACACACACACACACCACACACACACACACACAGCCTATATATATATATATATATGTATATATTTATATAAATATATACAATTTCAGAATCAAGTGAATGAACAATATTTGAACTAAAATGGCCGCTCGGCACTACCGGGTCAGAGCACGGCATATCCGGACAGCGACAGCAGTGACGCTGCCCTCTAGTGGCCGGCGATAAACTCTTCATCCCCCCCAGACCGGAAAACTATGGGCCGGAATAGATTAACGGTCTAAATCCAGCTGCCGGACTCGGGCTCATAACGTGAAGGCGGCCTCCTCACGCGGCCTGGCCGAGTAGCCCGGGGCAGCGTCGGCGGGTGACTGCGGCACTGGGAGCGGTGCGCCCAGGAAGGCACCCGTAGGAACGGTGAGGTCAGAGGACGCCTCACCAGCAGGTGCCGGTGGGGACTTCCCCCTTCGCCGCCCATGCCTCGCGCCATAGCAGGTGGATATGCGGGTTCGAGTACTTCTCGAGGCGGTTCACGAAGGAGAGCGAGCCACGAAGGGGGCGGCCGAAGATGATCTGCACCGGCGAGAGGTTGCAGTCGGGGTCAGGCGTGTTTCGCAACTGCAGCATAGCACGCAGGAAGCGGTCCTGATCAAGGCCGCCCGACGGGCCGGTGTTGGACATCAGGAGGCGCTTAGCAGTATTAACCGCAACTTCTGCCCTCCCATTCGACTGCGGAAAGCTAACGGACGACACACAGTGTTTGACGTGCCATAAGCGGAGGAAGTCCTCAGTGTGGCTCGCCTTGAATTCCGGACCACCGTCGCTCGAGAGCTCCTCCGGTACGCCGAAGGTGGCGTAGAACGAACGGAGGTGTTGGACCAGGCCAGCTGAGCCCGCCAGGGCAATACCCGCCGTAGAGCTCAGGAGCTCTACCCAGCCCGAGAGACGGTCCCCGACAACTAGGTAGTGGCGGCCCCCATAGTCGAAGAAGTCAGCAAACACCGCCTCGAATGGCGTGGACGGGGGTGAGGACGGCAGGGGGGGTGTAGCCGCCTGTGACGGAGCATTGCGGTTGCAGTCTGCACACCGGTCCCTGGTAGCCTGAATGTCCCCGGACATCCCGGGCCAGTAAACTATGGCTCGGGCATGCTGCCCCATCGCTGAGGTCCCCTGGTGAGCGGCATGGAGATGCCGAAGGACTCTCCCACGGAGGGATGGGGGGACCACAACGCGGTCCCGATAGAGCAGGACGCCGTCCTGTGCGTAGACGGACTCACAGACCGATGACAGACTCGCCAGGGCAGGGTCATTTACGTCAATCCCACCCTCCTGCTCGATGAGTTGGAGGAGGTGGCCGAGGCATCCGTCAGCCACTGTCTCCCGTGCGAGGAGGGGCCAAGAGACGGCTCCGAGCTCCCGTGCGTCGTCGCGGATGGAGGCCATGAGTGCTGACTCCACGGCGTCAGGCCCGCTCTGCAGCCCCAAGGAGAGGCCGTTCGCTGAGCCCGAGGGGGAAGGATGCCTCGACGTGGCATCAGCGGCATAGTTGCTCTTGCCAGGCAGATGCACGATGTCAAAGCGCCATGGGAGGGTGCGCTGCTTGAGTCTAAACAGACGCGAGTTAGTTATCTCATCCAGCGTACGGTCGCCAAAGATCTTCACCAACGGCTTATGGTCGGTGACCACGACGAGGTTATCGGACCCCTGCGTGAAGTACCGCGTCTGTTCCAGACTCCAGGCCACAGCTAGGGCCTCTCCCTCGATGGCCGCATAGCGCTGCTCCGCAGGGGACAGGAAACGCGAACCCGCGAGGGTGATCCTCCATCCACCTGGACAGCAGTCCGGTATGCCCGAGGCACAGTGACAATGTTGCTGGAGCAGGAAGTAGCCAATGCCACGCATGGACCAGTCAGGGTGGAGGCAGGTACGCTTCTGCATGTCGTAGATCTCCAGGCCCTCGCGGATGGCCTCCATTATGGCTTGCTTTGACGCCTGGAAGGCCTCCTCCAGAACGGGGGACCATAGGAACACACAGCGTGGGCTGAGGAACGGCTTAAATGTCTCACGCAACTGGGCGTAGTTGGCCACCTGGTTGACAAGGCCGAACCAACTCCTGATGTCCGTCGTGGAGCCTGGGGTGGGGAAGTCCCGGATGGCGTCCAAGTACTTCGGGAGCGGTTCGATGGTAGATTCCGACACCCTGAAGCCAGCGAAATCGACGCACCTCTCGAACTTGTCTGGGTTCAACACGATGCCCGACCGGCCGACACGCGTCAGGAAGTCGATGGTCCTCCACCAGTGTTGCTCCAGGTCGGTGTCATAGTGGATGGTGTCATCCACACAACGTTCCTTGCGTTCATAGTCCGAGAGGACGGCATCAAACCGACGGTTGTAGCCATCCCCTGATGACAGGAAACCCTGTGGTGCCCTGGTGTAGCGCCAACGGCCGAAGGGTGTGATGAAGGTAGTGAGGTGGCGATCCGACTCACGCAGGGGGACACTGTGGTAGCCGTTCCAGGCGTCCGTGACGGTCTTCCAGGTGCCCTTCGGGACGCGGCGTGCAAGGGTGGAACGGGGACTCAGTGGCGAAGGTCTCACGTTGGCAGAACTTGTTGAGGGGGGAGAGGTCCACGGTCCTGCGTGGGGAACCGTCGTGCTTCCGAGTGACTACCATACGATGGCACCACGCCACTGGCTCGCCGTATGGCACACGTTCAATGACCCCAAGGGCTTCGTCCCGCAGGAGGTCATCGTGGACCCTCCGCTGCCAGTGTAGAGGCACTGTAGCCGCGGTGTGACATGCCCTAGGCATAGCTGCGGGGTCCACGTGCATCTCGATAGGTAGCCCCTCCATGCATGGTAGTGCTCGATGGGGGAAAGTATTGAACGTCGACGAGGCATATCTCCCGAGTAGCCAACCTTTCATCCGGTTGTTGTTCTCTGGCGTACAAGGGAACGGCAGTGCTGCGGGGGGCGCCGGGAGGACCGTGCGCTGAGGACATGAGCACTGGGCGTCCCGGGGGTCACCTGGCCCCACGCAGCCGCCGTTGGCTGACCTCGTCGCATTGACGGACAAGGGCTGGTCTGGCGTGCCAGCCGTGTCAGGGCTACGTCTGTCCTTGGGCCCCCCTGCAACGTCGTCCGATGGGAAGTTCACGGGCAAGAGGCCGAGGTTGAGCAACGACTCGTAGGAGAGGTACATGGCCCGGACCGAGCTGCTCACATATACCATGGAACGGCAGGATGTAACACGCCCCCCGCTGCAGGTCGTCGAGAGCCTAGCGAAGAACGCTCCCTCGATGGTTATAGGGGAGCGGTTGGCGGCCGACAGGCTGAGGCTGACGGGTCGCAGGTCGTCCCGCGAGAAACCGCAGGCCAGGAACTCCTCCAGCGACCAAAGGTCCGACTGCGCGCCAGTGTCCGCGACGGCGGATATCCGAGCTCCGTCGGCCGAGCCCCGGTTGCCGGTGCCATCCCTCAGCCCGACTGGCATGTCCATCGAGATGGTGATTAATGCTCGGGGGTGGTCTCTCAGCCTGGCCCGTCTCCATTCGCCCTTGGAGAAGATGTGGTGCTCGAGTCTGATAGGTGCTTGCCTTTTGACACATCCGTGCGACGTAGGGGCGCGGCGTCGGCGATGGCTCCTGTGACGTCGGCCAGGGCGGGCCCCAGCTTGCACCGATGAGACCTGGGAGACCGGCTCCGACCCCATGGTGGCCTGTTGACTATCGGATGACGGCTGTTGACGCCTCTGTCGTCGGCGGGCCCTGTAGCAGCCGATGCACACCTGGTGAGGCTTAGGATTCCACCCGCGAGGCCCCTCCGTGAAGACGTTAAAGACGCTCTTACATTCCGGGCACGAGGCACGTTTAGCCCCGTCCGCAGGGCTCGGGCGGGGCTCGTCTGTGGAGTCGTCTTCAGGCGCCGGAATGACGACATGGCTGATAGGGAGGACGACGGGAGAGCATTACGGGCCATCTCTCTGTTCTCGACGAGTGCAATTACGTCATTAACTGGCTTAACCAGGACGTCAGGTGTCCCCAGCGTCTCGCGGCGTATGTCCGAGTCATAAATGCCATTGAGCAGAACATCACGGATGATGTGGTCGGTATAGTCCACGTCCTTACCACACTCGCATACCGCATTATATGCGCATGTCTCTGCTTTACCCCGCACTCTGGCAGCGAATGCACGGAATGTATCATCGCGTTCCTGGCGGAGCTGAAGTAGCTCGGTGCGCAGGACGCATGTAGCGACTGGGATGACAGCTAGGGAACGCATGACGGTGATTAGGTCTGGCTAGGGTCCGGAAGCGGCGTCGGGGACGGCTTTCAACAGGCTGTCTCCAAGTACAGACCCAGCGCACTGAAACAGCTGGAAGGGGGTCTGGGCATCCCCTATACCTGAGCCGGCGCGGAATACGTCCCAACGGCGGATGAACACGTTCCATTCCTCTATCGACACGCCCACATCAACTTTGGGCCGATCGAGTCTCGGGCCGTGAGGGGCTGGGGCCTGGGCTGGCGCGGCCATGACAGGCGCTGCGTGCTGGTGGCTAAATCCATGAATCGTCAATATAGCAATGACGAGTCCTTCAGACAAGTCTTCGGATTCGAACTCGCAGCCGGGGACAGGGCATCCAACAACGACCATGGTGTCGTCATGAAGAAACACACTCCTCAATGTCAGTTTCGGTACTTTAATGACAAGGATGACGACACCCTGAAACAGAGCAATGCAGCAAGATAAGCTGACAAAGTACTAGATAGATACTAGATAAGATAAGCTGACAAACTACTACATACATGCATGTCATGACCAATACACATATATTCAATTACATAGAGTAAAGACACACCAAACAATAGTGGAAATAATCTTACATGAATGAGTGGATGAACGTCTCAACTCGAGGCGGAGTGAATGAACAATATTTGAACTAAAATGGCCGCTCGGCACTACCGGGTCAGAGCACGGCATATCCGGACAGCGACAGCAGTGACGCTGCCCTCTAGTGGCCGGCGATAAACTCTTCAATATATATTATACACACTGCTCTGCTTTCTGCACGGACAGCTGTTCTCTCTGGAAACATCGCGTCGCGATGAGAGCAGTTAATAAAATAATATCCACAGGATGCATGCAGAGCTGTCATTGGCTGAGATAAGTCCGGCCGTGCGTCACGACTCTTTGAAACATCTCTGTTGCCGGAAATGCATCCACGAAGGAGCCGTGGAGGACCGTGGAGGACCCATCAGTGTATCCTCGGTTAGAGCTCCTCCAGAGAGCCTCCTATATCTATATGGCGCTGCACCAGACCATCCTTCGATGAAATCCTCAGACACTCGCCCCGCCCCCTTACTGTGTATCGCTCACTGATTAGACGAGGCAGTGCATGCACTGATCTGATGCTTCTTGACATGAGAGCAGTTTCCCAGCGGAGTGAAGAAAACACATGAACCTCACGAGAGTCACTCTTCAGTTTATACCGTGTTTTGTTTCAATTCATGTATCATTTAGTTACAAATATGTGATATATCTGAACAACGAAGTGGTCAAAAATAATTTTCTTCATTTTTTGGAAACATTTTCATGATCACTTTTTTCGTTTTAAATGTTCATTTATTGTCATTTCCATTCAGTCAATCATTAAAGGTGGGGTAGGTAAGTTTCAGAAACCGGCTCGAGTGCACTAAAATTTGAAAGTACACAGCCGAAAAGAATCCGCCGCTTCCTTCAGACTTCCTTACGGCCCGTCCACACAGCGGCGTGCGTTGAAGCTTCCAACGCTTCTGCCCATTCACTTTGAATGGGGTGACGTCACTTTTAGCCGAACTGCATTTTGGGAAGCGACGTGGAGCGTTGCTGGCGTAGTTGGCGTCAAAAGTTGAGCAATGTTCAACTTTTGACGCCTCGACGGAGGCGTCAGCCAATGAAATCCTGTGTATGCAAATCTGCCAGTACAATCGCTAGCCAATCAAACCGCGTGTATGCTGGGAGAGACTACGCAGGTCATTTCCTCATATTCAAAAAAATGGAGGGAAAATTCATTATAGCGGTAGTGAATCACCCGGTGCTGTATGATCAGTCTGTTGATCTACCGGGATACAAACCGGAGGAGCGAGGCACGGAGGGAGGTGGCAGAGACAGTGGGTGAATCTGGTAGGTTTTCGCCTGTTTGGGGATTTTATATCCAGTTTACTTCGTTTTAACATTGCTATTGCTTTGTATGTCGGGGGCAGGAGATTCATGTGATTGGTTGTTGGTCGCGTTGCCCGCAAAAAATCCCCAAGCTTCAGATACGCCCACCTCCAAGCGTCAACGCACGCTGCTGTGTGGACGCTCCGTTACAGAGCACCTCCTCCAACCAGTGTTGCCAACTCCATATCTATTGGCTGTCCGAAAAGTCGCCAGAAGTCGCTAAATGACGTCATCGCCTAATTTGCATATCATGTAATGGCGGCTGTAGGAGAGAGCATGGTAGAGGGGAGTGTCACTACCCGATCTGCAGCTCTGCCCGATCTGCAGTGCGCATGTGCGAGATGGTCCGCCATATTGGACAACTCCGGACGGCAACCCAAGATGGACACTTGACACAGTGGCTTTTAGCAAAGCTCAAAAATAAAACGAGAGAGAGATGAGTTATTGTTATTACAACGTGACTTCACTATTATTTAACAACTATTTTTATGTCGTTCTTTTATTTGGTGTAAGCACATTGTCAGAATAAGTGAGAAATGAATGTAACTTCTGTTAGAAAGCTATCATACTGAATACATATTTACTGTGAATGTGTGCAAAAATGTATGGCATATAGCTGTCTAACAGAAGTGAAATCCATTTCTCACTTATTCTGACAATGTACTTAACCCCAAATAAAAGAATCCAATAAAAATAGTTGTTAAATAATAGTGAAGTCACGTTGTAATAACAATAACTCATCTCTCTCTCGTTTTATTTTTGAGCTTTGCCAAAAGCCACTGTGTCAATGTTGTCCTACTTGGGTTGCCGTCCGGAGTTGTCCAATATGGCGGACCATCTCGCACATGCGCACTGCAGATCGGGCAGAGCTGCAGAAGTCCCATTGCTCTTAAAACTAATTTCCCTGCTTCTCGTGGTTTCCTTGCGTCTCTCCATGCTTCCCTGGTGGGAGGGGCTAGTCGCAGGGAAACAACGCAAGTGAGGGACGCAAGGAATCAATTTAACCGAAGTGAGAAGGGCCCAGTGTCTGCAGCCACACGAGGACGATAACGGAAACGCACCGAAATCGTTATCAAAGAAGTATGTGGTGTGGTGTTTTCTGAAATGCTGTGGTGTTTTCTGAAATGCTGTTGTGTTTTCTGAAATGCTGTTGTGTTTTCTGAAATGCTGTTGTGTTTTCTGAAATGCTGTGGTGTTTTCTGAAATGCTGTGATGTTTTCTGAAATGCTGTGGTGTTTTCTGAAATGCTGTGGTGTTTTCTAAAATGCTGTTGTGTTTTCTGAAATGCTGTTGTGTTTTCTGAAATGCTGTGGTGTTTTCTGAAATGCTGTTGTGTTTTCTGAATTGTTGTAGTATTTTCCGAAATGCTGTGGTGTCTTGCACTTCAGGGCCACCGTAGAATAGTTCTGTGAGAGGATACAAAGTAGTAGAGGCCAGAGTCCTACATCGGGTCGGGTGCCCGCAAAAAAAGTGATTCGCGGGTGGTATTTTTTAACCAAACCCTTTTTTCCGGGTTTGGTTCTGGGTAAAACAAAGATGATGCGGGTCGGGTCGCGGGTGAGGGTCTGCGAAAAAATAAATCTTGTCGTACTGCAAGACTCTCCGGGAACTACTCTCTGGCCTTTGATGGTATGGGATTTTATTGATTACCGTTCCTTTAAAGCTAGCTAATGCATTGTAGCTAAGTGTTTTCCCAACTGTTTGGCATGTCGTTGTTGATATGTGTTGTGAAATGCTGTATTGTGAACACATCAGGGGTCCCTGGCTGGAACCATGGACAGTGTCAATTACAAAATACTTAGGGCTCATTGTTAAGTCTTACATAAGCACTTTTTACTTTTGTTTTGTGAGTGTTTTTTAAATAATTACATATCACTGTTACTTTTTGTATTATTAGGATTACCATTAGCTTCCATTTATAAATATACAATGCATTGGACAGCCATCGTCAATATATATCATAAAGAATCAAATATGTTTCACAATAATTAAGTCACACACATAAAATCCATACAATTTTTGCAGTTTGATTTGACTTTATTGAAGCTTACAGAGCACACAGCAAATACAGTAGACCATGGAAAACCCCACGAATAAATGAAACATTTAGTACCCATGCACATTTCAATGGCATTATTTAATCCTGATAATTTAAAAATGATTTACCATAGTACCCAGTGTAATACATCTAAACCCAGCTGAGCAAATCCAAAATGTTATGAAGTCAGTATAGTTATATCAATCCTTATATTTATTCCAGTACCACAACATTATATATGCATTAGCAAATACATTTATTGAGTAATCATAGATAAAGTAATGCCAATGGGAAGTACAATAAAAAACAAGGAGATGGGTTCAAACAGAGATGACGCTGAGGAAATATTTTCATGTTTGCATTCACATGGTCTTGCCCGATACCATAACACCAAACTCCTGGATGGTAATTTCTTTGTTCATGTACTGCTGAAGCTGGTGATTTGTGATATGCCCGAGACGCAACGCATCATCGATGGAGAACTTTTTCCCTGATTTTCTGTCGTGCAGAACTGAGGATTCTCCTTTGGGGCCCTTGACTGAGATCTCCTCCCAGTCACACTCCTGGCTCTGCAGGTTGACAAACATCTTCCAGTCAATCAGCCCTAGTTTGTAGGCCTCCTCTGGTCTCATCTCTTTGCCTGAGTCGGGGTCAATGATCACGATAGACCTACGGAGATGGCTCTCCCTCTGTTCCTTCTTCTGTCTCACTGCCACCAGGTTCTTCTGAAGCCTTTCGACCTCCTCATCCTTCTGTGTGGTAATGCCTCGGAGCTCTGCTAGTTCTCTCTGTAGGGAATCAAGCCTCAACTCCAGGTTCTTTCCATCATCCCTTGGTGCAGACTCTGTGATAAGCCTAGTCTCTTTGCTGGTGATATCGATCTCTGAGCGAATCTTGCGGATCTCATTCTGGAGCCTTTGGTTTTCTTGTTGCAGACGACTGCTTTCATCACGGATGTAGTGCAGTTCTTTTGAAGATTTGGTGCTTGAGAACTCCATATCAGAGAACCTAGAAGTGAGGGTGGTAAACTCCTGATCGAGTTCTCTCCTTCTTCTTTTCTCTTCTTCCAGAGTCATCTTTAGTTTCTCAATCTCAATCTCAGCCTCGGGGTCCCTTTCTACTTGAACTTTCTCGGTGCGAACAACTCTTTCTTTCACATCCATCTTCTCCAGGGTGATCTGCTGCTGGATGAGGACATTCAGCTCTTTCTCAAGCAGAGTGCGTTTGTGCTTCTCTTCATCAAGCTGTAGTCTGAGGATGGAGTGTTCTTTCTCCTGTTGGGGATCCTGCTGCAAGACTACCTTCTGTTTGACAGTCACCTTCTCACGGTTCTCTTTGTCGCGGATCTCGAGCTCATTAAGTGTGACACGAAGTCTTTGGATCTCCAATTCTGCATCGCGCCTTGCCCTACGCTCACGTTCCAGCTCTTCGAGTTGCAGATCCAGATCAGCCTTTTGTCTCTGCAGTTGGTAGAGCTCAGTTTTCAGGCTGTCCTTTTGTTTCTGCTCATTGTTGATATTTTGTAAGAAGGTGTCACACTCTGATCTGAGAATAGGATCTTCTTCCATCTTGACCACTTCCTGCTGAACAACCTTTTCACGGACTTGAGACAGATCAATTTTCCTCAGTCTGATCTTCTCTTCTTGAACTGATCGTTCTCCCTCAAGGTCAAGGCGTTTCTTCTGTTCATCAGCCAGTTTCCTTTTGAGAGTCTCAATTTCCTCCTTAGTCTTAGGGTCTTCTCTGTACTGCAGCACTTCATTGACCACCTCTTTGGTCTGCACTTGAGGTTTGGTGTCCTTCCATCTTTGAATTTCATCACGCAGTTGGCGGATTTCCATCTCAGATTTCTCAGTCTGGTGGGTTTTATCTACAATTTCATTGCGAAGTCTCTCCAGTTCCCGTTCAGTCTGCGGATCCGTCTTGTATTTGATGACTTCTTTAATGATCTCTTTGATCTCCACTTGAGGTCCTCGGCTCCTCAGCGTGGTATGCTCATCCTGCAGGGTTCTGATCTGGAGCTCTGAATCCCTATAGCGCCTCTGCTGCTCTACAAGTTCAAGCCGCAGATTGGCCACCTCATTCTCAGCCTTGGGATCTGGGCGGACGATCTCCCGCATCTTCTCCTGAATAATAACCTTAGACTTCTCCTCCTCTAGGCTGGTAATTTTCCTGTGCAAGTCAGTCTTTTCGCGCTGTGATGATCTTCGTTTGGCCTTCTCATCTTCATACTGCTTTCTGAGGTTTTCTACCTCTCTTTCAAAGACGACATCTTTCTCTACTTTCAGAACCTCTTTGATGGAAATCTTTTCCTCTGCCATTGATTTCTCTTTCTCCATCCTTCTGAGCTTCTCCTGAAGAAACTGAAGTTCATCCTCCAGCTGCTTCCTGCCATCTATTGCCTTCTGCTTCCTGTCCAATAGCACTCGGTACTCTGTCTCAAGCTGGGGATCATTTTGGACTTTGATCACCTCCTCTTCAGTGATGACCTCCTGTTCCTTGTTCTTTTCCTCAGCGAGGAGTGTCACCTGCTTTTGAATCAGAATCAGCTCATTGTCCTTCATCAACTTGTTCCTTCTTAGCTCATCCAGTTCCTCTCGAAGCTTGCGCATCTCCTCCTCCTGACCACGATCTCTCTCAATACGCAGGACCTCCTTGACAGTGTATTGCTGTGCCCCTTCTTTGAGTTCTGTATCAAGGCCACGCAGCTTTAGCTTCAGTACCTCAAGGTCATTCTCCATGACATGGGTAGTGCGGCGCTCCTCTGAGAGTTTCTGCTGGACCTTATGGACTTCCTCATCAAGCTGGGGGTCAGGAACCTTTTTGATAAGCTCCTTCTTGACAATTGTATCTTGGGGCCTCTGTCCTTCAAGGACATAGATGTCAGTCTGTATAGTTTCAATTTCTCTCTCTAGCTGCTCCCTCCTCTGGACCTCATCATCCAGCTGCTTCTTGATTCTCCATGGCTCTTCTCCCGAGACAGAAGAATTTACTGACTTGACATTTGTAGCCTGGATCATAGAGATCTCAGGTTGCTAAGGAGGGGAAATAATTAATTGTAGTTATTCTTTTTAATGTTATTTATGTTGTGATTACAATTTACAAATTATCATGAATATTATTATTATTGTTGTCAATATTGTTAAAATATTTCACCTGGTTGAGAAGACTTTGAGTGAATTCCAGACTCTGAAGCCTTTGCTTGTTCACAGCATTCACCTCAGTGAACTTGGCCTCAATAGCAGCTTCCTGTGAACAACATGGAAAACACTGACAGTGAACACTTGCTCCATTTTCTAGTTGCACCTTGGAAAATGTAGAATCACATGTTTCTGGTGGCATGATTAACACTAGGGTGAGGATATCTCTAATGCTTTCATTATTATAATAATTCTCTCACTAAACCGGTCTTTTGGTGGGGGGTGGGGGTGCTGTTGTGGGGCAATACCACATTTAAAGTGCCCCTTTTAATGTGTGTGTGGATTCACTGGCTAATCTATCCTGATAAAGAGCACAGCTGTGATTTACTTCTTTACTCATGCATATGGATGAAGAAGATGGGGACAGGATGTTTCTCTTCACTGTGTACTATACTCGTTCATGTCACCTAACCAAGATGTTCTGAGTGATGTGACAGAGACATATCTGATGCTGTGCCTCACCTCTGCCTTGACTATCAGTGCAGGTGATTCCAGTCTGTTCCTCTTGTATGTCTGAGGAACAAGTCCATCCTCAAGGTCAAGGATGGATCTGAACTTCTCAGTTTCATTCTCGTAGTCCTACAAAGAAAAATGAATAAACCATCAATTAACATCTTATTGTATTTCTGCAAGTTAAATGTAGTGATGTGGTGGTAACAAATATCTCACTTTGACAGCTTGTTGGTAGAGCTGGGCATTTTTTGACACGTTGTTCAATTCAGACTCTTTTCTGGCAATATCAGAGAGCAAGTTCTGTAGAAGACAGAAGTCGTTATACACAGCACCACTGACACAACATGTCTCTACATCAGGAAATGTGTACATAAGAATGAATCTCCCTGTTGCTCATCAGTCTTACCCTCTGATTCTTCAGCTTGGTCTCCACTTGTCTCGGGTCATCAGTTTCATTGGGCTCGTAGTTTGGGACACGAGACAGCCAGTTGTTCAGATTGTCATAATCATTGCGGTAATTGCTGTAAGACATCTTGGCTCTTTGCAAGCTCTGAGACCTGCAACACACAGCACAAGAGATTATTATGAGGATCTTATGTATGAGTCTATATGATATGCATTCATGTGATGTCATGCTCAGTATTTCTTTCAATATTTATTGATGCACAGATCTTTGTGAACTCTGCCCTGAGCCTCTCACCTGGTGTCGGTCTGCCTATTGAGGTTGTTGAACCGCTTGTTGAGCTTCTGGACGTCCGCCTCCTGCCTCTCGATGTCGGGGCAGTGCTCTTGGAATTTAGTTGCCATGGTGTCACAGCTGCCTTTGGCCAGGCGCAGGCTCTGCTCCGTCTCAGCGATCACTGACCTCTTGGTCCGCAGGTCTGAAGCAATATTCTACCAGAGTAACAAGGCAGTGTAAATACCAGTGATGAACCGTGTCTATCACAACTGGACCTTCTGTAGACACACACAACCGCCGCCACCGCCCCCCCCCTCCACCGTTATAATGTCCGTCTTTTCACTGAATTGTCGTCTTGAAAAGGGTACTCACAACAATTCCGCAACAACATCATCTTCACCTGTTGCACTTGCCATTTCAACGTTAAAAACAATAAAACGGCATGAATTGCTTCGTCGCATTCATCTAGATCAGGGGTCGGCAACCTTTTTGATATGAAGTGCCATTAAAAATTTGTATTGGGATCAGTGTGCCGACAATCGCGAACTGTCAACGGGGGGGGGGGAGCCTCGCTGCGGGGAAGCAGTGTGTGGACCTCTTTCACCTGTCAGCGCAACCTACATGATGCGGTTAAAACACATTTAAATAATTTGTTTAAACGGCATAATAATAATGACGGCCGTCCGTTCTGTGATTCTCCAGAACACACAGATGGCCAGCCCGCCCCTGTGTATTAATTTAGATGAGAGATGAGCAGATCGCCACTGGGCTTTCAACTAAAGACACAGCCACGCAAAAACTGCGGCATTTGTACAGCTCCTTATGGGTACTGCAATGTGTGAAGTGCCGGTGCGCTCCGGCAGCACTACACCCCTGATCGTTTCACCACGGAGGAAAGCAGCAGCAAGTCGACTGGATTTAAAGAGAGCGGGGATGCGTTGCATGCATGGCTTCCTTCTGCAGGTAACGGGGAGACGCGATCTGGCGGCGGTCTCGTTCAGGATCCAAAAATAAAATGTATGGAGGCACGCAGTGTATTTAAGTATAAGAGAGTCAAATCTAAACTATAATAATATTTCTATCTATTTATAACTAGTTTGTTACATTGTGTTTTGGGGGGATTGGATCAATAGCATTGTACAATATCTAAGACAACCTTATGCAGGTTCCATTTGAGTTAATATTGTAATAGCCTATTGTATTATAGAGTGCTACGACCGTTGCCCGCTTTGCTTATTGATAAGCCACAAAGCCATAAGGGACCATAATCCATTAAGGGCCACAGTTATAAAAAACAAAGCATGCTCTTTATAACCAGCTTCAGAGTAAATGAAGACCTGCTACACAGTGTGATGGTTCATAACACTGCTAGTGATCAAAGACTTGTGATTCTTTCATTTCCATTTCAAAGTGGGATCTCATTGTAATGTGATCCAAAGTCTGAAAGAGCCATCTTACCCCAAGTTCCCGCTGAGTTTTCTCCAGAGAGGAGATGTCAGATGGAGCCACCTCCTCCCTGGCCAGCTTGTTCTCGTAGGACGACAGCAGAGTCTTTCCATTTTGAAGAGAAGTCTCCAGCTGGTTGGAATTTTTCAGTCTGAAATAAAGGTAAGTTGCACAAAATGTTAAGTATACAATTGTTTGAATCTTTGAAGGCAGATTTCTAAGTGAAGATGAGACACATACTTCTCCTGAGAGCTCTGCAGGAGCAGCTCGATGTTGGAGAACTTCTTGTTGGCTTCGTCCACCTTGCTGTGAAGTTGAGGAGCGCTGGCACAGGTTGGGTTTGAAACCAGGAAGCTCTTTGACTCCTGCACTTTAGAGGACTTCTCTGGTTCGATCTTACTGACAGCAGCAGCGATATCCTGCAGGGAAATGTCTTTGGTTTAGTGATTTCAAATGCATAAATTCCCTCTGTTAGCTTTTTTAGCTGAATTGAGAAAGTAGACATTTGGAGAGGATTTCATTACCCTCATATCCTGCAGGCGATCAGCGCTGTCCTGCAGGGGCCGGGTCTGCTCCAGGGGGGGGGCGAACACGAGCTTGGATGGCCTTCTCCTGTTTGTCCAGGTCACTCACCACTTTGTCCATCCCGGCCATCAGCTGGCGGCACTGCTGCTCCTGCTTATCTGAGGACACACACAGTCACACACACACACGTGGTGAGGGGCCGCTCTTACAGTAGAACATACGAAGCCTTTGTCTGACACATGGTACATTCCAGTAATAATAATAATCCCTCACAAAGCAGGAAATCTGAGCGTGCACCAGTGAACCAGTGGCGGAAAGTAACTAAGTACATTTACTCAAGTACTATACTAACAGTAAGTAAACATTTGAGGTACAGTACTTGTACTTTACTTGAGTATTTTAATGTTATACTACTTTATACTTCTACTCCACTACATTTTCGACGCCAGTCTTTTGTACTTTTTACTTCACTACATTTATTTTACACGTTTTCTTTACTAATAACTTTATATATATATATATTACGATTTTGAGACAAAATACTTGTTTAAAATATGATTATTTGCTATAGATTAAACCATCCAACATTATAATCAAGTAACTAAAACCATGATTTTAGTAGTAGTATACAGTATACTCAATGGAAGAATATGAATATGTTTTCCACCACAACAACTAACGAAGGTAAGAAGGCCGAAGTCTCCAACCTGTGATGGATCTTTTCTCTAATAAATGTAATCTGACCGTCCCGTAATCTTTACCAACCAGTTAGCAGATCTCAGTGATTCACTCATTGAGAAAAATAGTATTAATGCTAACGCAACATTACAAGCTCTATGATCTAACCAATCAATTCCGTCACTATGTTATCTGTGTCATTTATTATGTTTCTGGCTGGAACTTAATGATCTTGAAATAGTTACAAAAAAATGTTTTCCTAAAGGCTTCAAGGCGTCAAGGTGTTAGTCATTTATGTACAAATGATGAACCTGCTTGCTGTTAGCGTCTCAATCTTAAATATCACATAGGCCAAACCCTGTACCTTTGTTGTTGGTTAAGCACACTTTCATAGAGGAATATAAACAGTATAAGCACAGTGTCAAATGAAATTATTTATATTAAATAAATAAATTAGAGTTTACACAGGGATCATCTTGAAGACAAAGCAAACATGTGTTCCTAGCAGCTGCAGTCCGTCAGAATGTTCTGTACCTGTGGTGCCGGTCCCGCTCGCCTTCTTCAGCTCGTCGAAGCGTTTGGCCAGAACGGTCTTGCTGCCGGACATCCTCTGCTTCACACTCTTCTGCTGGCCAGCCAGGCTGCACACACAACACACACTTATATAGCCTCAGAGGAACCTGGTTAAAGGAGTATGTCCTAATGTGAATGTTGTTCACACACTCACTTGTCAGAGACTGCCACTGCCTCGGGGTCGGTGGGGGGGACCATGAAGCAGACGGCAGGGGCTGTGAGCTGATGTCCAGCAGCGTCCTTCACGTCCCATTTAGTCCCGTTGTTCCGGAGCAGAGTGTACCTCTCCCCACGCAAAATCGCCCCCTGTATACATCAGACTATTATTATCTATCATCGGCTACTGGACATCAAATGTAGTTTAAACAATCCCAGTCAACACACAGGCTGGCAGACTGGTGTGCACACTTTACAGGAAAAGAAAATCTGAAAACCTTCTCAACATTAACGCTGCTAATCCTTTTTAAATTCACGTATTAATAATATGAATTGAATTAAAACACTCTAAAAGAGCCAGTCAGATATGTTCAACATCAACAACAATTCAAAAAAGACTAGACTGAGTAATATAAATGAATGAAGATATTGAACTAATCAATTATATTGAAACACAAACCCACATTCTATTTAATCCTTGCTTTTTTATATTTTAAGAAAAAGAGGACTCTCTCTATGCAAAGCGTCATTATTCACAAGTGATTTGACGTGCCTTTACAACAAGTCAAAGCTTTATAAATCTGACTAAATGGATTTATGTTTTAAGAATAATTCAGTGAGGTCAAACACAGCCTCCTCTGCTCTCCTCCAGAGAGAAGACTTGAAATCCCCTGCTCTGATCCTCACGGTTTAGATAAGGGTCACTGAAGCATGGAAAAGCATAAAGATGATAAAGATGAAGGAAATAATGTAATAATGAAATAATGTTCATTTCCTCCAAAGAGGATTCAAAAGAAGGAATCAAATGCTGTTTTAAACTGTAAGGTAACAGCAAACATCCAAATATCTTCTCTTTGGTCTGAAAACAACTTGAGCAAGGCACCGGACCCCCCCCCCCACTCCCATTGCTCCCCGGGCGCTGTGCAATAGCTGCCCACTGCTCCTAGTACTAGACTCCTGGTACTAGGATGGGTTCAAAGCAGAGAACACATGTCAATGTGTGTGCTGTGTGCTCTGCATGTGTGACCATTACAGAGGGTTTCATCCCTCCCAATTCTATTGAACTAAACTGTGCATCCAACATGTGATGAAAAGGGGGACTGACAGTCTGGTTTCATATGATTAAAACTTTATCTATATTTCTAATACAGACCATAAGTTCTCACACTTCGAATCAGCGATGATTGCCAAATAATGGCAGCTCAGACTCCAAAATAATTAGCACTAGCTTCCAACAACACACTACTTACATCATCTGTGTCGAACTCGCACAGAGCCTCAACAGGCAGCATCTTCGGGGGGGTCTCCCGACGGTACTTCAGAGGCGAAACCTGCAGGCCGCGCTTCTGAAGAGCCTTCACCCGGTCATCGAAGTGGTCCATGGCCTTAGCTTGGTCCTACACACACAAATTAATACATATTTCATGTAAATCTAGGATTAAAGGACTAATGTCACAGCAGGATTTGGAAAAACTTGTCCATACTATAATCTTTAGTAGTCTCGACTACTGTAATGGTGTCTTTACAGGTCTCATAAATATATGAGAAAGCTGCAGCTGATTCAGAACGCTGCTGCTCGAGTCCTCACTAACACTAAGAAAGTGGATCAGTCCAGTTCTGGGGTCTTTACACTGACTTCCTTTGTGTCAAAGAACTGATTTTAAAATACGGCTGCTGGTTTATAAAGCATTGAATGGTTTAGGGCCAAAATACATTTCTGATCTTTCTCTTTTGCTTTTTTTAATGACTCTTTAATTGTATTCAAATGTCCTTCTCGATGTGTTTATTTGCACTTTGTCTCTATGCTTTTATCTCTTTATGTAAAGCACTGTGCATGGCATTGAAGCTGCTGTGTGAGTACAGCTGTCTGAAGAGATACTCACATCCAGCTCTCTGATCAGACCCTCCATCTGATATACGTCTTTGAACTCCGGGTTGTACTTCTGGCTGAGCTCCGTGTCCATTCTCTTCAGCAGGTCCTGAGTGTCCCGTGCCTCCTTGTGGTACTACACACACACACACACACACACACACACACACACACACACACACACACACACACACACACACACACACACACACACACACACACACACACACACACACACACACACACACACACACGCACACACACACACACACACACACACACACACACACACACCACACCACACACACACACACACACACACACACACACACACACACACACACACACACACACACACACACACACACCACACAGCACACACACACACACACACACACACACACACACACACACACACACACACACACACACACACACACACACACACACACACACACACACACACACACACACACACACACACACACACACACACACACACACACACACACACACACACACACACACACACACACACACACACACACACACACACACACACACACACACACACACACACACACACACACACACACACACACACACACACACACACACACACACACACACACACACACACACACCACACACACACACACACACACACACACACACACACACACACACACACACACACACACACACACACACACACACACACACACACACACACACACACACACACACACACACACACACACACACACACACATTGATGAGCTTTAGCTGTTTGTGTGTTTGATTGTGTGTGTTTGATTGTGTGTGTGTGTCACCTTGTGGTACTCGTCCATGTATTTGAGGTGGTTCTCCTCACAGATGAGCAGGTTCAGGTACTCCTTCCAGTCAGCGTGCACAGCCTCCGTATGAGCCTGAAAACCAGAATGTGTGTGAGCATGTGATCAGTAAAATTGAAGTGAACACTTTATTTTTGGAGTAAACGGTTTTGAAGTCACATCCCACTCGCAAACTCCACCACCCTGTTAAGGTGAGTGAAGCAAGCAGGACCCAAATGCAGAATAAACAGAAACAATACCTTTTATTTCAAGGTTTCTAAGGAACAAACAGAACACTACCTCGTGAACACAGTCAACGACAAACAATGAACCAACAATGACAGACAGAAAAAACAGAACTTAAATACACACAAGACTAATCACACAAACAAGACACAGGTGAGGAGGGAGGAGAAAACACAGGGGCACCAGGTGAACACAATCGGGTAATCAGGTAGGAGGGAAAACAGACAGAAAGCGACAGGCAAGACAGGGGGTGAAGACTTTTCAAAATAAAACATGAAACCAAAGACAGAAAAAGACAAGACAAAACACAACACAGACAGATTGTGGGGGGCCGGGCCCGAGGACCACGGCCAGGAAAGTCAGGGGGCCGGGCTCGAGGGCGAAGACCGCGGCCGGGAAAGTCAGGGAGCCGGGCACAAGGACGGGCAGGAGCTGGTGGAACACCTGGCGGGTCAGACGTAGACGAGACCCTGGACGGAACCTGGGCTGGTGTCAGTGGGACCCACGACGGAGCAAGGGCTGGTGTCGATGGGACCCGAAACAGGACAGGACACGGTGTTGGCAGGAAACCCGGTGGAGCAGGTTTCGGCGGGACCCACAACAGGACAGGATATGGTGTTGGCAGGACCCCCGGCAGAAGAGTAGTCGGCGGGAGCCCCAACGGGACAGGACACAGGGTTTGCAGGACCCCCGGCAGAAGAGTAGTCGGCGGGGCCTGCAACGGGACAGGACATAGGGTTGGCAGGACCCCCGGCAGAAGAGTAGTCGGCGGGGCCTCCAACGGCACAGGATATAGGGTTGGCAGGACCCCCGGCAGAAGAGTAGTCGCGAGAGCTCCAACGGCACAGGACATAGGGTTGGCAGGACCCCCGGCAGAAGAGTAGTCGGCGGGACCCCCAACGAGACAGGACATGGAGTTGGCAGGACCCCCAGCGGAACCTCCAACGGCACTTGAGTAGGGACTTGAGTAGGGACTAGAGAGGGAACTTGAGAGGAGACTCGAGAGGTGACTCGAAAGGAGACTTGAGAGAGGACTCGAGAGGGGACTTGAGAGGGGACTTGAGAGGGAACTCGAGAGGTGACTTGAGAAGGAACTTGAGAGGAGACTTGAGACGGTCGGTTCACCGACAGAACATGGGGGGCTGGAGTCGGCCGGAGAGCCAACAGGACACGGGGAGCGGTGTCGGCCGGAGAGCCAGTACTGGAGCCGAAACCATGGCTGCTGTGGCCGGTTCTGGAGCCGGAACCATGGCTGTTGGGCACGGAACAGAAGCCTGGACCCTGGCTGTGTAAGCCAGGTAATGGAGCACGGAAGCATGGCTGTGTGGGCCGGTACTGGTGCACGGATCCATGGCTTTGTGGGCCGGTTCTGGAGCCGTAACCATGGCTGCTGGGGCCAGGACTAAGGCTGGAACCATGGCTGCTTGGGCCAGAACTGGGGCCGGAAACATGGCTGCTGGGGCCAGAACTGGGGCCGGAACCATGGCTGCTGGGGCCGGAACCATGGCTGTGTGGGCCGGTTCTGGAGCCGGAACCATGGCTGTGTGGGCCGGTACTGGAGCAGGAACCATGGCTGCTGGGCACTGAACCGGAACACGGAACCATGGCTGTGTGGGATGGTACTGGAGCACGGAACCATGGCTGTGTGGGCCGGCACTGGAGCATGGAACCATGGCTGCTGGGGCCTGTACTGGAGCCCAAAGCATGGCTTCTGGGGCTCGGGCTGCTAGCCTGGACTTGCGACTCCTTCTCTTAGGAGCCTTTTGGGGGCTCAGTGGACCTCCAAAAGGCAGACGAGTACCCGAGAACGGCTCCTGGACAGGAGCAGGAAATGGGGAAGAAGCAGGGGCTGACTCCAGACGGAACACACAGAGACGTATGGTGTCAGGTTGGGATTTGGGAGGCAGGGAGCTAGCATGCCTGGGGCTAGCAGGCTGGGAATTACATGTCTGGAGGAAGTCCATAATGCAGCCAGGTAAAAACTTTACTAAACATGGTTTCTCTGCTGCCAACCGGTGCGCCTCTACCAGAGTGGCCCTCTTCTGCCGAACACTGGACGCTCCCTTCCACCAATCAAAGCAGCAAGCCAAAAAAAAGGTAAAATTACTTAATTCCACCTCAAATGGATAATCTGCTGGGTCCATCTCTGGTTGGTTCATTATGTTAGGGTGAGTGAAGCTGGCAGGACCCAAATGCAGAATAAACAGGAAAAAAACCTTTATTTCAAGGTTTTAAGGAACAAACAGAACACTACCCCGTGAACACAGTCAACGACAAACAATGAACCAACAATGACAGACAGAAAAACCAGAACTTAAATACACACAGCATGCTCGTGAACTGTCAACGGGGGAGGGGGCAGTTCACATGCGCCGTGTTATGCATGGCTGCTGCACCTCGCGGGAGCGTAAACTCACAGACATTTCAATGATTTGTACGGCAAAGTTAGGTTTGGAAACGGTATAATTTCCTTCTTGGAGGGCATGCATAACACGGCATAACACCGGAGCCTCGCTGCGGGGAAACTTTGGCGCTGTTCCAAGTTTGTTCTAATCTGTCAAAATGACGGACTGCTTTCAGATTTGTCCGTCATTGTTACAAAAAATCCGTCATAGACGGAAAATATTCGGTTAACGCGACCTCTGAAGGCCCCCCTCCCCTGAACCTCTCCACCCCCCCATCCCAACATGGAGGCCTCACAGTTGGAACTCCTCTCGTTTGACCATGTAGCAGCTTTAGATCACATGGCCTACGACACCTAGATGAGACTTTAAGTCTGAGGGCCTCTGAACATATATAAATAAAAACAGTCCAAGAAGTCTGTACCATCATACAGGGAATAAAGGGAAGCATTGAGAATACACATGGATTGGTTCTGCTGGTGAGCCTGTACCTCGATGACGTTCTTCCCTGGATGGTCCGATGCTATCAGCTTCTCTCCGTCGTCGTTCAGTTTGGTGATGGTGGCCTCTTTGGACTCAAGACATTTACCAATGAAGTTCTGTTGGGGCAACGTAGATAAGTAAATAGAGGATCACATGTTGTATTTGTTCTAGTGTATTTGTAGCTAGCTGTGATGTGTGGGTGCGCTACCTCGTACTGCCTCTGGCGGGCGGGGTAGTCGAGGTTGGTGTCGCTCCAGTCGTAGTTGACCCTCTCCTCCGCCTGCTGGTCCATCCAGTACAGCTCGTTGGTGCAGCGCTGCATGTAGTCCCGCAGGCCCAGCAGGTGGCGCTGCCGGCTGCTGGAGCTGGCCTGACAGAGGAAGGAGTGTAAGAGCTAGAACACACATTCACATTCCCTGGATGCTACAGTGCTAAGCTAACACATTCTAATATAAAAAATGGTATGTCAATATTTAACAACATACTGTAAGTAGAGCTACGTTTTATGGAAGTTCGTTAAAGTAAAAGTAACTCAAACCAGTAAATATTAAACAGTTTTAAATCTTTTTTAAATTGGACATTTTCACCTGAAAGGACAATTACAGCATCCTGGTAAAAAGGGGACCACTCTATATTTTCCCTTCAGCCAATACTCTTTTATCTGCAGAGCAGCAGTTTCGAATACAGTATGTCTGTAAATCTTTAATAATACCTCATTAATGTCCAGGAACAGGCACAAATTGTGAATTTGTTGGGGGCCATTTTACCCTGCATATTCATCTCCATTTGGTGCTTCAGTGAGTATTTGTGGCAGAAGGATGATTTTGATGAAACATAAAAAATCCCCATCATTTATTGTTTTGGACTAATGTTATGCATAGTTTATTCAAATGTCAAACTTTTGAGGAGAAGACACATTAGGTGTGACCCCCCACAGGCTGCAGGCAGGCGTATAACTACTGGGATTAATAAAGGTCCATCTTATCTTATATAAGAGCAGCCCTCAGTCTCAGGTTATTCTGATTAGAGGAACACACACAGGCTTTAAGAGTACATGTGTGAGGGTGTGTGAGGGTGTCTGTGTGTGTGTGTGTGTGTGTGCGTGCGTGCGTGTGTGTATGTGGTATCTATTTACCAGTAGTTTGGCGTACTTCATCTGGAGGCTACTGACGTATTCCTGCAGAAACAGAGAGAAAGGAGAGTGAGCAGGAGAGGGTCAGAGAACCTTTCAAACTGCAAACTACTGTTAAATAATATGTTGCTAATATTATTTAGTTAGCATTACAGTACCTTTTGAAACTCTAATAAATAAGGCAACATATAATATCCATCTCAAACTATATTTTGTAATCAACCAACACAGTTATAGTTATAATTCTTACATTTTTTATATATTTTGAAGTAGTAATACAAGTAATGTAGAAACATTTTAGCAAACAAAGAAAAAGAGGGGAAAAAATTGTAAAAGATAACTTAAACAAAGTGGGACACTATGAATACATGTATTGAAGGTAAACATGTATTTATTCTGAGGGTCTAACGTTGTACCTTGTCTCCGCCGGAGGAGATGTGAGGGGCGAGAGCCTCCACCTCGCTGTGGAAGATGTTGTGCTCCTCCACCTCGTTCTCCACTGACGGCAGGTCCTGGCCAAAGCCCTTGTTGTTCAGGTTGTCCTGAGCAGGAAGACAGCATGTTAGTCCATCCATCACTCCTCTGGTCTGGCTCATACTGAACTTCCCTTTTTTTTAAAATAATGTTTAAATTGCCAAGCATATAAGTAATCGACAGTGCAGAAGTGTAAAGCTAAAATGTTAGGAAACAGCTACATAAGGACACAAGCACCAAAACAAAGCAACATTATTATTCATTTAGAGTCTTGATGTGTGCAACTGATGAATTGAAATCCAATATTCACTCTCCTTATGAGAGGGTGGGATCATCCATTTTAAACAATGATTCAAAAGAAACAGCAAGGTAACATAAGGAAATTGTTCAGATGACTGACATAGCAAGATACTGTGGAACAAGATGTGTCCTCTAGTCCTGAGTGACCTCTATGAAGGTCATGCTTCCTACCAGCTTCTCATCCATCATGTTGCCCCAGTTGATGCTGGGCAGGCCCTCCGTACGGGTCAGGTGGTAGATCCGGTCGTGGTCCTCCTTCAGCTTCATCACCTTCTCTCTCAGCTGCCTCATGCTGAACACACACACAGCACAATGTTTTTCTTTTCTTCTTCAGCTTTATATTGTCTGTGTGCACTCGACTGAAAGACCAACAGTTTCTTCTATCCGTCATGTCCAACAATGTAAAGCCCCATATAAAAGCTGCTATGGGGGAACCTGCTCATTTAGACTGACAGCGGTCTTCTGACGTTAGCCGCTCTGCTGCACTCACTTTCTATCTCAACACACAATACTATTTCCATGTTACTGTCAATTCTCAAATAGTTGTTTAATTCAAGAGAGGAACAGGCCTTCAAATCTCATGTTTCCAGTCAATGCAAGGCATCTCTTCTCCATGTGTATCTGCTGTCTGGGACATTACAGTGCTCGAAGTCTCAATCGTTCCACTTTGTCTTTTTCAACACTTATATACAGATTTTAACTTAAATATAAATATTTATATTCAATTTATTGTATTTTATCTTTGTATTCACTTCTTTATTTTAAGTGCAGCAGCTGGATAAATAGAGTCCAGATCTGGATAGTGATTGTAATGTCACATAGTACCAGGCTTGGGGAGTGACAGATGACATGTAACGGGGCTAAGTAATCAGGATACAAAAAAAGGCAACTGTTACATACATTGTATTTAAATGGGGATTATTATTATTACAATGTTTTAATTTGTTTCTAATAAAGAATTATATATTATAGGTAGACTCACTATTTTTAGTTTTCAGGTTACATTACTTTTATATTGTGATACTCAGATTTGTTTTTTTCACAGGTTACTAGTAATTGTAACGGAGTACATTTTGAATGTAACCCCCCAACCCTGCGTGGTCCAGTATAGTTTCAGGTGGGGGAGTACTCACTCCTTCTCGATCATCTCGGCCTGGGGGTGCTGCAGCCGCTTGGCATTGACCGCGTCGTCGTCCAGCCCGTTCAGCAGCTCCAGAGACACCAGAATTCTCTTGTTGGTGTCATCCTGGTACAGAGGCTGCTTCCCCTCGTTGATCTTACTCACATCCTACACACACACACACACACACACACACACACACACACACACACACACACACACACACACACACACACACACACACACACACACACACACACACACACACACACACACACACACACACACACACACACACACACACACACACACACACACACACACACACACACACACACACACACACACACACACATACACACACACACACACACACACACACACACACACACACACACACACACACACACACACACACACACACACACACACACACACACAAGTGGAATGTTGATGATAAGGCGTTGACACACACATCAATAACATTGTGTTGCCAGATCTCTGAGGAAGACTTTGCTATCACACTGTACCTTGTTGAGGTTCTGCTCGATGTCATAGCTGTTCTTCTCCACTTTGTCAGCATTCTTCTGCAGCTTCTCGATCAGAGCGCTGAGTTCTGTGGACGGAGCGCTGCAGGACAAACACAGAGTCGGTTACATCCACGGTTTCTGTTGTCGGGACTAAAGTTCCAGTAAATGAAGTTGCTACATTTGGCTAAATAGAAAATAAGTACAAATGTAATTAAAACTTTGATGAATTCCAAAAAAGATGTTCCATGATATTTAATGAAAACAATAAAACACTATTACTTAAGAAAGACCATAGCTTGGAATTGTCTGCACTTTATGTTTTATGAGAATGTCTTGGAATAAAAAAACACCATAGCAGGTTAGATGGGTCCAAATGACTCAAGGCATCAGAGTTTGTCCCCACTGTTATCTACTTTTATAGCTGTTAATGACTTTATGAGTCACAGTTTGACTTCTTCTTGGAGCCCGGCCCTCATCACAGATAATGCCCGTCACTGTGTCTGCTGCTCTGTTTAATGAACCACTGCCTGGTAGGTTAGGACGCCTGCAGACACGCAGGGTTCCTCAGGGTAACAGACTAACTGAGCAGGTTTTATTCTCGTATCATGCAGCAGACATAATCATCCCTCAGTGTAATGTGTGCCATAGTGCATGCTGAAGTGTGTATCACAGTGACAGTCACAGTGAGTAAAGTGTAGAGTGTTAATATGGAGCACCGTTTGCTCTCCTTCACAACTTTCTAAGAGAAAGTAAGAAATAACACAAATATGTTGAAGGTCATTTAAAGTGGACCTATCATGCTATATTTGAATAATATATTGTAGGGCCATACCTATATAAAACATGTCTGTGAAGTTTTTTTCTTCAAAATACCAAACAGATCCTGCATTTTAGCCATGCCTCATTTCGCTCTATTTGCTCTTTTCCAGCCCTGTTTTTGCAGGGGCTGAATCTGGGAAGTCTTCTTCACTGCTTTTGTGGGAGACTACAGCGCCACTTACAGGCCTGGCATATGTACTACAGCGTCTCCAGCGCTTTCGAAAGGGCAATGGCCGTGGAGCTCCTCGTTCCTGACGTCAGAGATATTTCAAATCTGTATCAGTCTGTATCAGATCTGTTTTTAGAGATTTGGGTATGGAGGAAAAGAGAGAGGGTTGTGTTTTCTGACACTTGGTGAGTTCCCTGACACCGGGGACACATATTCATGTATAAAAGACGTACAAAAGTGCATTTAGAATGATAGGTCCACTTTAAGTAACAGTGTGTCCATTTCACAGTTTGTCCACCAGAGAGCACTGTCAAATACCACTCAGTGCACCTGTGTCAACTTTTGACCAAACTAACATATGTTGTGTTTTTGGCAGACATTGTTATCAGACTCTTTGGACCTCACATGGTGGTATTGGTACCAATTTATATTTGTCAGTTAAATAATTGTTTTATTTTTAATCTTTGATTACTTTTTATAACCTCCATGCATTGATTTTTGTTTATTCTATTTTTAAATAAATGTTTGAAGGAATTCCATTTAGGTTATGTCCCCAGTAAATGTTGGACAATAATGTTACAGATTAACACCATGTAAGCAAATACCATGTGTGTGTGTGTGTGTGTGTGTGTGTGTGTGTGTGTGTGTGTGTGTGTGTGTGTGTGTGTGTGTGTGTGTGTGTGTGTGTATTGGTGGGGGCAAAAAGAGACCATGTCTGTCAACTTGAAGCCACCATCCATCTCCTCCCACACACACACACACACACACACACACACACACACACACACACACACACACACACACACACACACACACACACACACACACACACACACACACACACACACACACACACACACACACACACACACACACCACACACACACACACACACTCACACAGGTCCCTGACTTTAATATGAAAGCTGGGCTGACATTAAATGAAATGAAAGACTGTCAGAACAAGTTTGAACCGGTATAGTGTAGAGTTCAGAAGAAGCAGCAGGCAGTTTGTCTGGTGAAGGAAAAACACCCTGAGGAGTGTTTCTGTCACAACAGCTCATTGTGATAGCAAACACGTGCAGTTCTCTGTGAGAGCTTCAGAGCAACACTCACACCTCACACCTGTGATGTGAGCATTAAAGAGATCAGCTGGCTGTATGATATGCATAGTGGCCAATACTCTTTTCTTGCATGTTTACAAATGATCAAACCACTGCTTATGAAAAGAGCATATAGAAAAAACACAGATATTCTTGTTCTAAATTTGAGGACAGATATAAACTAATGCTTCCTTTGTCGTTATAATGTTAGGACTGCAAGTGAATGTGTCCAACAGCTTTATATTACATAACTAAAACTGTTTTCTCAAATGCAAGATTACTGCTCTTTAGCCATGATTCAGAGGTCTGAACACAATGTAACAATAATGAACCCACTACATATCCTGTGCTCCAAAACATGCTGTCAACAGTTTCCATGGAGGTTCACTGGCTGTAACTAATGCTTGGAGTTGATGTTTCTGGGAAGCACAACTCTCCACATGGAGAGGGTCCAATCAGAAGCAGAGAGCTCCTGCCCTCAGTCACAGAGTGGGGGGTGCTGTCCCACAGCCTCACAGGAGAACACCACCCATAGCAGTGCTGACACATGGCCGGATGATGAAACACAGTGTGCTTTTAACGTGTCTGTGTATTGTTTCCAGCCTCTTTGGGAGTCATGTTGCTCTTTATGTTTACATCTTTTTGTGATTGTTGTGTGCCTCTTCGAGGTTGTTTATGTCTGTTTGTGTCTCCTGGCCGTCTGTTTGTCACTACGTTCATTTGTTGATACATTACATCTCTGTTGGAGGCTCTGAGCCCTGTAGGCCAAAGGAGAGCACATTGATTTCAAACAGTTCCTCTGGATACCCGGCCTTGTTCACTACCTTCAAATAAGAGTACACCGTAACAGGTCTAAACTAGCCTTTCACTTTATTATTGTTTGGATGCACAGGGAGGCACTAATCCCCAGCTTCAGGAGATAGCCATGCTCAGATCTCATTAGCCTGATACCTGAGATCACAGCAGCAAACACAACTGAATAAGAAGAGGGTGGAGCTGCATTATTCAGATTCCAACACTGCACCTACATGTGTGTGTGTGTGTGTGTGTGTGTGTGTGTGTGTGTGTGTGCGTGTGTTTGTGCGTGTGTGCGTGTATGTGTTTGCGTGTGTGTGTGTGTGGGTGTGCGTGTGTGTGTATGTGTATGTGTGTGGGTGAGGGTGTGTGTGTTTGCGTGTGTGTGTGTGTGTGTATGTGTGTGTGGTATGTGTGTGTGAGTGTGTGTGTGTGGATGTGGTGTGTATGTAGGTGGTGTGTGTATGTGTTGTGTGTGTTGTGTGTGTGGTGTATGTGTTGCGTAGTGTGTATGTGTGTGTGATGTGTTGTGTGGTGTGGTGTGTGTGTGTGTGTGTGTTTGCGTGTGTATGTGTGTGGTGTGTGTGTGTGTGTGTGTGTTTGTGTGTGTATGTGTGTGCGTGTATGTATGTGTGTGTGTGTGTGTGTGGTGTATGTGTGTGGTGTATGTGTGTGTCGGTGTTGTGTGTGTGTGTGTATGTGTGTGTATGTATGTGTGTGTGTGGTGTAGTGTGTGTGTGTGTGTGTCTGTTATGTGTGTTGTGTGTGTGTGTGTGTTGTGTGTATGTGTGTGTATGTGTGTGGTGTGTGTGTGTATGTGTGTGTGTTAGTGTATGTGTGTGTGTTGTGGTGTGTGTGGTGTCTGTATGTGTGTGTGTGTGTGTGTGTGTGGCTGTATGTGTGTGTGTGTGCGTGTGTGTGTATGTGTGTGTCTGTATGTGTGTGTGTGTGTTGTGTGGGTGTCTGTATGTGTGTTTGTGTGTGTGTGTGTGTGTGTATGTGTGTGTTGTATGTGTGGGTTGTGTGTGTTGTGTGTGTGTGTGTGTGTGTGTGTTGTGTGTGTCTGTTGTGTGTGTGTGTGTGTGTGTGTGTGTGTGTGTGTGTGGTGTGTGTGTGTGTGTGTGTGTGTGTGTGTGTGTGTGTGTGTGTGTGTGTGTGTGCTTGGTTGACAGTGTGAAGCTGTTCAGCAGTGAATACAATGAGGATATCTTTACTGATGCATCCTTATTGTCTCATGGCCTGATGAGTGGACACCAATGCAATCTACAAAATGCAATTACATGGTTTAGTATGGACTAACTATGTGCCTGCTACATAAAGTTCTTATTTCTTTAAAAAAAGTGTCTTCTCAACCCCATCACTGTTTTGTTAATATGCATAAAAGAAGAGTAAATTCCTCGTATGTGCAAACCTATTTGGCAATACAAGCGATTACAATTCTTTAAGTAAATGAGATTCCATTTCAGAGCCAAGTACAAAGACTCTGAGTTGCATGGCAGGAGATAGATAGGGCATTCCTTTCCTCTCGCAGGTGGGTGTGGCAGTGAGAGGAACACACCTTGCACTGAGAACCATCTGAGAGGTAGATTAGTTAATCTTTTGGAACTTGACACTGTCAGTGACTTGTTTCCCCTAACCCCCTATTACCTGCTGAGTGACAGGAGCAGGTGCTCTGTACTGTCTTTAAAGGCAGAGAGCTGGAAGGACATGTGTTGGGATGCAGTGGGACCAATCTCAGCCTCAATATGCTCTAGATCGTGTCCAGGGTAAGAAACCAGACTGATCTCCCCACATAACTGAAGCCCAGATAAAGGGACAGGGAGCAGAGGTGGGAAGTAACTAAGTACACTCAAGTACTGTACTTAAGTACAATGCTGAGATATTTGTACTTTACTTGTGTATTTCCATGTTTAATGCTACTTGGTACTTCTACTACAAATCAGAGGTAAGTGGTGTACTTCTACTCCACTACATGTATTTAATACCTTTAGTTACTTCACAGATCTGGATGAATGATGTGAAATCTAACCAAGTGTTGAATCAGACTTTAGTTCCACCTGGAGTAAATCCACCAGCTACCCTGCAGTATACAAAGTCATTCAAACTAGCTGCACCTTACCAGGCTTTGAGAACACTTTAATGATCAATCATTATAAATCATATCATATATATTATTCTGAAATGGACCAATCTGCACAACGACTACTTTTACTGTCGCTACTTTAACTATATTTGGATGAGAATACTTTTCTACTTTCACTTGAGGAACATTTTGAATGTGAAGTATTCTCTGGTACTTCTACTTTTACTCAAGTACCAGATGTGAGTACTTCTCCCTCACAGGTCTTGGTGCAGTGGGAGAGGCCGTTCCTCACATTGTCTCCGAGGAGGAGCGAATACTTAGCAAACCAGTTACTACGACTTTACTGCCGCCTGTCCACCACACCCTCCCTGAGTTAAAGCTCACATTATGCAATCTGATCCACAACCTCTTATTTGTGTCTACCGACACATTCTCATTAGGTAATCATGATCAAATAACTCATTGACTTTTAAACGTCAGACCATACTCTGTTAGAAAATATACTGAATCACAATGACGGCATTTAAACGATATGGTTTAAACAACTTTTCTGTTATTAAATGAATCAAGGCGGAAATATGTTTAATCCGGCAGGTGTGTCATACCATTTATTAGCCTACTTTTCACTTCTATTTTCATAGCAGACCAACTACCGAGTAATTCAGTGGAAGAGGTTTGTCCAGAACCTTTGCGGAAGTATTTCCTCGTCATGTTACTCCATTAAATCATACAGGTTTAAGGATTAGTTCAAGTTATTTATGTGACTTTACCGCAGAGCAAGGTCACTTTAAAGATTTTAAATGAAGTTTGCAGTACAAGTACAACAGCCCAGCTCCGCGGGATAAGACACTCCGCCACAGGTCGGTAAAGTAGTCCCTGACTCACCTGGTCTGAGGCTGTGTTATCGCCGTGGTCTTGCTCTTTTTCTTGAACATGTTGACAGGTCACCTGTCAGAGGCTTCCGAAGAGAAAACAATCCAGCAGCACAGGTGAACCTCGGCGGTATGTGTCTGTGTGTGTGTGTGCTCTGCTCGCTCCGCTCCTACAGTATATGTGTGAGATGTGTCCACACTGTCAGAACCTCCCTCCCACAGAAACTGCACTGAGCCTTAACTTTTAGTTTACACACACACACACACACACACACACACACACACACACACACACACACACACACACACACACACACACACACACACACACACACACACACACACACACACACACACACACACACACACACACACACACACACACACACACACACACGCACACCCGCACGCACACTCGCGCGCACACACACACACACACACACACACACACACACACACACACACACACACATACATACACACACACACGCACACCCGCACGCACACGCGCACACACACACACACACACACACACAACAGTATTTACAGCTAAACCCTTACCTATGGTGGAAAGTAAATAAGTACATTTACTCAAGTATTGTACTTTAGTACTATTTTGACATATTTATACTTTACTTGATTATTTTCATATAATGCTACTTTATACATGTACTCCCTACATTTCAGAGGTGTTGTACTTTTTACTCCACTACATTTGTTTACACTCACAGTTACTATTTACTCTGTACATATAAAAACACTTATATGCTGGTAAACACTGAAAAACTGAAATGTTGACTTTAATTAAATGTATTATATACAATCTCACATAGCTGTCTATCTATTATGTTTAAATAAAACTAATCATTGCTTTCAACTAACCTAATGCGGTAATGTAACATTTGTAGACATAATACATTTATTTGGTGGATCATTATAGCAAACAAATGCTAAATTCTACAAGTGTATTTTTGTACAGTGAACGTGCTGTTATGTGTATATATTTATAGCTTTACAGAATAAGTGGTATTACAGAGTGAAGTGTGTGTGTGTGTGTGTGTGTGTGTGTGTGTGTGTGTGTGTGTGTGTGTGTGTGTGTGTGTGTGTGTGTGTGTGTGTGTGTGTGTGTGTGTGTGTGTGTGTGTGCGTGTGTGTGTGCTTGGGTTGGTAAAATGCTTTGTAGCTGGGGGTGTGGTAGCAATGATAACACTGGTGTAACCGGTCAGACTCAATAGTGTCCTCCTATATTGTGTGTGTGTGTGTGTGTGTGTGTGTGTGTGTGTGTGTGTGTGTTTCTCAGTCACTGTAAGATGTGTGACAGTGATACAATGACTCTCCACAGGATTTCCAGGTAGCTTTATGTCCCACCAGAGCTCAGCAGCAGGGGGACATCAACAAAGACCTGCTGACTCAGCACATGTGTCCTGTCATCTCTACAAATAGATGTATAGAAAAGCATCATGTGTAGGGAATGGTACAAGATCTTTGAATTGGAAGCACTGTAGTATCTGTTTTTAGTCAGTTAGTTAGTCGGTATCAACCAATCATGTTTGACCAGCTTTGGTTGAATGCAGGTAAACTGTCCATGAGGGGAGAACGAAGGGTCGATGGACATCCCCAACCAATTGGCTGACAACGATTGAACTTTTTATTAACTTAAGAATGTGCTTGTGAGCAACTTGGGAAACATCATATCAAAGAAGTTGTTCGAAATCCTTTCTCACATTTCAAGGTGCAAAACAAGCGGCGCTTAAAACCGGAAACCCGGATACTTTTTTCTGATGAACTGGAACATCTTATTTCCAGGAGGGAAGAATAAAGGAAAGTCAAAGTGATCATTTCTCAAATTTGTATTATGAAATAAAGTTCAGTGGATCTATAACTCATGCTTTATTTGGTGTCATCGAAGCAGCCTTCACCAACACATCCCTTTGCAGTGTCTTTTACAGACCTTACCACAACTTGCTTTGAACCAGGCAGCACTTCATTTTGTGTCTTTGTAACATTTTAAAACATTCAACCTCTCTGCCGATCCTACACTGCATCCCAGACAAAGACTTGAGAAGCGATTCCCTCCATAGTCAATGAAAACATCAACGTCTTCTGAAACCATGACTGATGCATCTTCTGCTAGCTTTACTTTTACAGTCAATTATAAAATCATACTTCAAAAGACAGTCCTCACGTGTGATCATCCTTCAAACCTGACTTTCAGGTTTCATGTTTAATGTTGGCACTGCCTGCAGCAACACACCCACACCTCTGCAGCTAGTTGGGATGTTTTTCTGGAGGCCTATTGGCAATATGAACATAGGCCATGGTTTTTCATTAACACTTGAAAACACTTGAATGTAGGCCTGGCCTGTGTGGAAATGAATTTAAGTCCTTTGCTAGTTCCTAGTTCTAGAAGCTTTCTAGAGTTAGTGGAGGCTTTCTTCAAACAGAGTTATTCTTTCCATGCCTCTGTTGGAATGAAACAGTGTCATTCAACGTCTGGGCCGACGGCCATGACCTCTCACGAAGGAAAAAGCTGTTATCAGCATGAAGGAAGAGCTGGAACAACCAGCCACTGATGTGGTCCTAAACAATGGTGTGTATGTGTGTGTGTGTGTGTTTCCATGTCGTTTTGGAAATCAATAGTATAGGCTTGAATTTAATATTTTGCCATGGCAACTGCTTTTATAGTGGTTACATTCATTCAAATGAGTCTTCCTGTGGTCCATCCTCACAGGGAAATTCAAAGAGAGGGTGAGTTTCTGTGTCTGACTCTGAATCAGTTGGTCTGTGCATTGCTATCAGCTGCTATAATTATCAGCCCCTTCCACTCTTGCACTTGTTTGTTCTCATTAAAGTAAGTCAGTGACCCCAGGGGGTCATGATAGTTTGACCTCTGACTAAAGAGGAGCTCGAGTTTAAAGGAGATCAAATTAAGTGACTAACACCACGGCCACTGAGCGGGCTCCAATGAGGACAGCAGGGCATGTTTTAATGTCGTCTTTGCTCATTCCACATTAACCCCACCTTAAACTAATATGGATTTTCTGGCAGTTACAGTGTCATTAAGCTGTAAAATAGAACTCCAGGACCTGATGCTTACTGGCCCTCACCTTGTATACACAGTGTGGTTCTAACATGTGGATTCTTTCTGGATACTCGATGTGGATAATGTCATCTGATCACAGGTCTTTTTATTTTCACCATTGTTCTTATAATCTCTTGACAGTGTTGCAGGAATGAGTTAGCATTTGAACACTACCAAAGTCAACGTTTTATTTAACATTTTCTGGTTAGAAGCTGAAGAAATGTTCATGTTTTGGTCAAATGAAACATAAAATATGTCAGCTAATACCCAGAGGTGAATGTCTGAAGCATGTGTGTCTAAATGAGACTAGTAAATGTCATCACGTTGAACATTAGCCGCCTTTAGCTTAGCAGACGTGAAGTCATCTGACCATTGCATTTACACTCATAAAAGTTCTGTTAATATGTGGAGACCATCCTGCTGAACAAAAAACGATGAGCATCCCTGTAGCTGCGATCTTTGTGGAAGGATGTGAGCAGGGGGAGCGCAGAGCCTGAGAGTTTGAAGGTAGATCAGTGGATCACTGAGAGGGGGGCAGCTTCAGAAGTGTGCTGCTCCTCATGTCAGGGGTAACAGAATGGAGAAGGTCCAGAGGGCGGCTGGGGGGTGGGCAGGTAACAGGGTAAAAACTTTGTTTGGAGGGGGGGGGGGGGGCTCATCTCTTAAATGGTAAGAGATGAGCAGGTGTTGTGAGAGGGGGAGTTGGGAAAAATAGTGGGCTTGGTAGAAGAGAGAAGGGAAGTGGGGGGGAGATAGAGAAGATTGTATTTTATGTTTAAAGAGAGGAGGGAGAGAGAGGGAGGGAGGTTGACAGGTACAGTTCATTGTTTGAAGAGAGGGGGAAAGAGTTAGACATATTGATCATGGATGTGAAGTGGGGTTACAGAGAGGTCAATATGAGAGAGAGAGAGAGAGAGAGAGAGAGAGAGAGAGAGAGAGAGAGAGAGAGAGAGAGAGAGAGAGAGAGAAAGTTGTAAGGCTGCTCCTATTCATCTGAAGGACAATAACATCTGCTCTGAGAATTACAGATACAGGCAGAAATACATTGTCTCATCCATGGATATGGAAATGTGTTTGGTTATAAGGGTGTAGTGATTTAAAGTTAGAGGACCTTCCCAAAGATTGAATATATTAGATTTGACACAAACAGCATGAAACACTGAGTATCAATGGGAAGGAGAAGTCTCAGTTCTGTGATCAACTGTTACGATTCGGGAAAAGGCAGGACCCAAATGCAGTTTAAAAAGGGAAGCGGGTTTCAAAATGTAACAAAAAGCGAGCTTTATTTACAAAAAAAACAAGCTGTTGACAATGAAAAATACTTAACAAAACCATAAATCCAAAGAGTAGGAAACACGAGGTAATCCAAAGAGTAGGTAACACGAGGTAATCCAAAGAGTAGGAAACACGAGGTAATCCAAAGAGTAGGTAACACGAGGTAATCCAAAGAGTAGGTAACACGAGGTAATCCAAGAGTAGGTAACACGAGGTAATCCAAAGAGTAGGTAACACGAGGTAATCCAAAGAGTAGGTAACACGAGGTAATCCAAAGAGTAGGTAACACGAGGTAATCCAAAGAGTAGGAAACACGAGGTAATCCAAAGAGTAGGTAACACGAGGTAATCCAAAGAGTAGGAACACGAGGTAATCCAAAGAGTAGGAAACACGAGGTAATCCAAAGAGTAGGTAACACGAGGTAATCCAAAGAGTAGGAAACACGAGGTAATCCAAAGAGTAGGTAAACACGAGGTAATCCAAAGAGTAGGTAACACGAGGTAATCCAAAGAGTAGGAAACACGAGGTAATCCAAAGAGTAGGTAACACGAGGTAATCCAAAGAGTAGGTAACACGAGGTAATCCAAAGAGTAGGTAACACGAGGTAATCCAAAGAGTAGGAAACACGAGGTAATCCAAAGAGTAGGTAACACGAGGTAATCCAAAGAGTAGGAAACACGAGGTAATCCAAAGAGTAGGAAACACGAGGTAATCCAAAGAGTAGGAAACACGAGGTAATCCAAAGAGTAGGAAACACGAGGTAATCCAAAGAGTAGGTAACACGAGGTAATCCAAAGAGTAGGTAACACGAGGTAATCCAAAGAGTAGGAAACACGAGGTAATCCAAAGAGTAGGTAACACGAGGTAATCCAAAGAGTAGGAAACACGAGGTAATCCAAAGAGTAGGAAACACGAGGTAATCCAAAGAGTAGGTAACACGAGGTAATCCAAAGAGTAGGTAACACGAGGTAATCCAAAGAGTAGGTAACACGAGGTAATCCAAAGAGTAGGTAACACGAGGTAATCCAAAGAGTAGGTAACACGAGGTAATCCAAAGAGTAGGTAACACGAGGTAATCCAAAGAGTAGGTAACACGAGGTTGCATCCAGACAAAACTAACCGTGACAAACATGAAGGGAGACAGGAAAGACAATGAACCGACATGGAGCACAGGGGAAGACAAGACTAAATACACAGAAGGGTAATCACAGGACAAGACACAGCTGGGCAGGGGAGGCAGAAACACAAGGGCAACAGGTGAACACAATCAGACAATCAGACACATGAGGGCAAACACAGGAAGGAAGACAAGACACAGGGAGAACAGAATTTCAACATCAAATCATGAAAAGACAGACAACTAGGATTGTGACATAAACTAAACAGGATTTCTTCTTTATTAAGGCCAGTATCCGACCTGTTCTTATCTCATGTCACGTCATCAGGAGCTAACAGTGATATCTGGCAGAGGCGACAGCCCCCCACGGACCACATCACAAACACATTCCTCTACTGATACAAGTGAGAGCCAATGGATGTGACGGATCAATGACAGGTACGGCCTGTTAAACATTAACATCATAATAGCAAACCTGCAGCTCAAAATGAAACCTGAAACTGTCCCTGGGTGAAAAGGAAACAACACTCTGACTCGTGGATAGATTAATTCATGTGTCCATTTATTTCTGAAAAGTTTTACACAAATGAATGAATTATAAAGCATAACAAACTCATAATGGTCTTGGCAATCCAATAGTTCCCCTTAAAAGTCCTTTAAGTATTTTGGCATTAAAAGTGGTGAGATGTAGGATAGAGAGGGATACTCTGAATTGTATCTTTAATTCACAAAGGCTTGACTCTGTGCCCGTTGACCTGAGCCCCCACAGGAATGATACAGAGCTCTAACCCTTGGTCCCTGATAGGAACATTGCTGTAGAACCTGCTAAACCACTTTAAGTGCCATCAGGGTTTCAAATGTACAGTACAATATGAAGAATGATTTCTTTATTTAAGGGATTATACACAGAAGGTATCATCGACTGAGAATATGACTTTCAATGTATTAGATTGAAGTAAGGGACACAAAGTCAATCCCATAATGAGAAGTAAAGCCATCACAGAACAAACCCAACTGAGAATTGGGTTTATGCTTGTTACTTTATTTCTTTATTTTTTGTTGCGCAGTTCGTGTAGCCCACGATGGAAAGGAGCAGGGATAAGGATATCGTATTCGACCTGCCCCTTATTAAAAAGATATGAATAAAATAAAAAAAAGTATGGTCTGCCAGTCACAGCTGCTTTCAAATACTTACAGTAACAAAGACACAGTCAGAATTCACCACAACAATCTACCATCAGAAATAGCTTTGAAATGACTCTTATATGTGTTGCCCTGCACTTCAACACCGTAAGGTCAATATGGCAAAATCAATGAACAATACACCATGCTAATGTACTTGTAGTCAAGCATATCATTGGCTTTGTTCAACAGAATGTGACCATATTTTGGGATATTTTATTTAACTTGAATTACATGAACAAAGAAACATGATATAACAGTTACTTAGTAGCCATGGTCATATACTGCTTTACAAACTATTTTATTTTGATTATTCGATTTATTCAATATGCTGAATTATCATATTCTTAACTTTCAATTATTATTATATCAGTTAATGAGAAAATAGAAAATGAATGACCCTGTATGGACCGGAGGTGAGGTTGTGAGTGTTGTAATGTCCTTAGCAACCCAGCTGGATGAGTGACATGCTGGAAATGCAGACAGGTGATACTGTGTGCAGGTATTCATGAGGAAACAGTACATTCATACCTGTGAGGCTTGTACTCCACATTCCCTGGGGGGGTGTGACCTGGGTGACTGAGGTGTGTCCCCACGGTTTTGGACCTGCAGGAGATGGCAGCACTGGTATGACAAGTATGACACAACTTCAGATACATTGTTGCACAGGGTGGGGCCACGCAGCGGCGGGGGGGGGGGGGGGCGGGCTGTGTTCTTTTGGCTCTTCAGGACCTCTACTGTTAGAAATCCTGCAGTGTGTGTGTGCTGTATTACTGGTCATGCTTTACATTTTTGAACTCTGACTCTCCCTTTACGATCTGCTTGAGCAACCTTTATTTGGAAGAGAAACATGTCTAACCCCCACACAGGCAACAAAAAAGAATATCTGATCCTGTACTTGACATGAAAGACTGCTCCCATTGAGAGCAACAGACCAAAGGCAAGTGTTCCTTGATCACGCGGTGTGTTTTGCTCGGTCAATAGCACACATGAGAAGGTTAGGGTGTGTCGTCGCTCCACACATCTCCGCTGAGGAGTGGCCCTCAGATACATACATCATAATAAACAATATCATTGTTGTCCCTCTGTATCGCACCAACATTTTTGTGAATAGTTATTGTCAGCGTTATGACAAACGCAATACACTCAGTGCTGGAATTGGGCCGGTACTCACCGGTACGCAGTACCGGCACTTCTGGTTCTGACCCATGGAGTACCGGCACTTCTTGCTCAGTACCGGCATGCTGGCGGTACTCCGGTACTCATGCACCGTGCCAGTACTCAACACTCTCCCGCCGTTCTTATTATACATCCATATATATATATATACAGCCGCCCGGTACTCAGTAGATGCGTCATGAGGTGCCGAACGGACATTCTCATCGCTCTAACCGCTGGAGTTTCACAGCGGCTGTCAGCTGTTTACTCCTGTCATTCAAACAGAACGTGCTGGAGAGGGGGCGGGGCTTATCTTCTCCATGTAAATACTGTGGTGGAAACGACTATGTCAAAATTAACCTATTTGACCGTGATTTAATAGTAATACACGTTTCAAAATAATAATAATAATGCCGAAGTAACAACATACTGAAAACTGTTAGTAAAACTATGTTTTAATGCTTTACAATTTACATACCTAGATGCACGTGTGTTGTGTTTATGCAGTGCAACTCCCACCCAGTGGGTGGCTATGTAGAGTGATAGAACAGAGCAGGCACGCCCCCGAGAGAAGGAAAGCACGTCACAAATTAGCATTTCTAAAATGTTAGCGTGGATTAATAAAAGTGCAAAAAGACAGCGGTTGTCGCCGGAAGAAACTTCAAATACAGAGAATGCTGTGCCTGTGTTGGAAATTGTGTCTGATGGGGAGCTTTCTTTGGTTGATCCTCCTGCTCCAAGTTCTAGTGCATTAGCATTAGCACTAGCTCCGCCGCCTCCTCCAGAGCCTCTAACGTTAGCTGCTGCTGGCGCAACTGCCACCACCAACACCGGGCAAAGCGATGCACCTGACTGCTGGACAACGGACCAGGTGCAATATTTTTGCAAGACCAATGCATGGCTCCTTCTTAAAGATAAGAAGCTAGGATGTCGGATATGCAGAGATGTCAAATCTTTGGGAATACACACTGGACAAGGACTGAAACTGTCAACTGAATGGGGTGAGTGTGCAGTGTTTCATTTCGGTGTTGACAAGGGCAAACAACAAGCTAGCCTGAGAAAAAAAATCAAAGAACATAAAGAATCACAAGCCCATGTAAAAGCTGCTGACATCCTTACATCTGCTTCACGTGAAACTATTCAACATCAAGTGCAGTCTATGCATAAATCTGAATTAGACACCACTATCAGAGTTTTTCGAACGGCATATAAAATTGGCAAACATAGCCGGCCATTCACAGACATGCCAATTGATTTGAATGTACAGAAACTGAATGGGCTGAACGTGGGCAGGGTTTTGCACTCCAATAAAACCTGTGGCGAAATCATCGACCACATAGCTCATGAGCTGAAGAAAAAAAATGGCAAAAGACATTACAGAAAACCAAAGAAAACTCTGTGTTTTGGTCGATGAATCTACCACTATTAGTGGTAAAACGGTGCTTGTTGTGTGTCTACGCTCAGCATTAGCTGATGCTGAGCCCGAAACGTTTTTTTGGGAGCTGATCGAGTTGGATGGAACAACGGCTGATGACATCACAAAGGCGTTAATGGAGTGTCTTGGAAGAGATTTTAACGAGGACTTTTTAGGTCAGTGTTTCGTTTATTTTGCATGTGATGGGGCTTCAGTCATGCTAGGGAAGAGAACAGGCGTTGCTACCCAGTTGTGTAGTAAATTCCCAAGCCTGTTTGTGTGGCACTGCTCCAATCATCGTCTAGAGCTGGCAGTTGGGGATGTGGTCAAGGAGGTCTCAGGGCTCAATCATTTCCAGATCTTTTTTGACAAACTCTATTCCTTGTTCCATGCCTCCCCCAAAAATCAGAGGCAGTTAGCGCAGTGTGCGCAAGCAGTCGGACAGCGTCTCCTGGTGATAGGGCGTGTTTTGTCCATCCGCTGGGTGGCTTCAAGTGAAAGGAGCGTCAGAGCAGTCTGGGAAAACTACAGAGTGCTTCATGATCACTTCACAAATGCTGCAAACGACACGAGCAGGGATTCCAGAGACAGAGCAAAGTACAAGGGCCTGGATGATGTGCTCACATCTGCAACGTTTGTCAGCAATCTGGGACTGATGTACGATGCGCTCACAGAGCTCAGCGACCTCTCTCGGCAACTCCAAAAAAGAGAGATGACACTGCCTACAGCAGATAGGCTCTTAACTCGAGAAATACAAGTTTTTGAATCCATGGTCACCATGCCTGGCCCACACATGACTACAGTTCATACAGCTCTAGCTGAGAAGTCCTTCAAGGGTGTTGCCCTGCGTGAGAATGGCAGGCTTGTACAGATTCATGCAGGTCAGTTTTTCCGCAGTATGGTAGAGAATCTGAGACACAGAATGACTTCCACAACCTCCTCTCATGTCAGCACAAGAGAAATCCCATTACATGGCCGGGAGGCCCGGGACAATCAGCTAATCCAGGACATGAAAGTTATCCATCCTGGAAGTTGGCCTGAAGAGGAGTTAGACGTACAGTATGGGGACGTAGAGGTGCTACGTTTGTGCGAAGTGCTGAAAGTGGACAGAAGAGAGACTGTTCAGGGCTTTCGCGAATACAAGGAAACCAGGGCATCCCGTACACCTGCTGCCATGGAGCCTCTACTGAAAGCAGTCCGAACCATCGCTGTCTCCACTAGTGAGTGTGAGCGGGCATTCAGCTGCATGAACGATATCCTTACTGCAAAAAGGAATGCTCTCTCTGTCAGCCGACTGTCCAGCCTGGTTTTCATTAAATGTAATGGACCATCACTAGGACAGTTCAATCCGGAACAGTATGTGAGGTCCTGGCTGGCAAAGGGAAGGAGAAGTGCTGATGAAAGAGCCTGTCCAGCTCCAGTCCCTGATACTGATGTCCCCAAGGCCTTCTGGAGCCTTTTCTAACAATGTGAAGTATATTTCAAAGCAGCTCACCCAGTGAGAAGACTTTTGGCATAATGTGCCGATTTGTACAGATCCTGGAGATAGAAGGACTTCAGACCAACCAGGGAGTTATCTGATCAGCTTGGTGTTCAATGTAACTCTTTACCATGGCTCAGACTTTGTTACTTGCAGTTACAGTTTCTCATTTTAGATTGTGCAAATTTTGCATTTGTTTTTACATGTTCTTTGTTCATGCTCTTTATCATTTTTCTGAGTTGGAAAGTTAGATTGCATCATAGTTTACTTTATACATATTTGTATTCTTCAGTGGTGAAGTATATTGCAAAGCAGCTCAGCCATGTGAGAAGACTTTTGGCACTTTTTCGTTTTTCGTTTTCTGAGTTGGAAAGTTAGATTGCATTCAAAATGTACAGAAATACTTAATTTTGTTAAAGCTTTTTATAAAAAATGCTTCTGACCAGAGCTTTGTTTCCTTGTCATTAATGTTGAACACCACCAGAGGGGCTCTCACCTGAAAGGTCTCTGCTTCATGTGTCTTCAGCAGAAGATCTAGACTTTGATTGCTATATTTTCAGTTAATATTGACCTTACTGAGCTTTAGCCATATCCGCTGCCTATCATAAAAAATGTTAAGTACAGTGAACCTTTCTAAAATATACAGTAGTAAAGAGACAAACCCACCAGCATTATAGTAGCCAAATTCTTGTTTGTGGGCTGTATATATAAAATTGACTTGAAAAAGTTGCTGATTTTAGAGTACTGGCACCTTTTTCATTCCAATTCAAGCACTGAATACACTGTAATGAAAATGCCATTTGCTCTGGGTACCCTATGTTTGCTGTTTCTTCTCCATCAGTAGGATTCAGTCGGAAAGGTTCACAGAGTACTTGTATTGCTTTCCTACAGTAAGTGTGGTTTCTCTGAGCTCTTGCCCCACAGTTGGAGCAGGTGGAGGGTGTGTCCAGGTGTGTCCCACTATACAGGTTTAAAACAGCCATGGAATTCTTCATTAACACACACTTCTATGCAGGCATTCACACTCACAAACAATCGTACTGACAGAGAGCTATGCCGAACCCTTCTGGCTACGCATGATTAAAATCCAGCGACTCCACCCTGCCCTAAAAAATGTGAGCCGCTCAATACACACTTTAAAGTACTTTAAGAGTGCTTGATTAGTCTCATTATCTGTGCTCAGGTGAGGACATGTATATCTCTCAGTAACACATACATCATAATAAACAATATCATTGTTCTGCAGGAGCTGAGAAGCGTCAGAACTTTATTTCTGTGATGATAGTCATGTACTTAACAACACATTCCATGAGAAAAAGCCTAACCCTAAGGAACAATGAATGCATCCACTAACTTAAGGAAAGGACTTTAAAAGGTGTGACATATATTTGGTAAATTAAAATCAATGATTTTTATTTCTCACCGCTTGCCTAATTCACCCCCACATTTACAAAATGGCCTTGTAATGAAAAATAAATCTGTATACATGAACCAACCCATTGCTGAGAGCTGGGAGCAGAAGATCTGGTCCAGAAATGTCAACAGTCAGACACAATGACCAAGAATATTTGTATATAACAGACAGATCAAATGCTTATTTTAATGTGCAAAGTGTGGCTGGCAGTGACACCCCCACAGAGGCGGTCCCTCTACAGAGCTGGGTTATATCAGCCTATCAGCCTTTCACCACTGAAGCTGTGCCCACATTTTATATTATAGTTCCACTCTGTGTGTTTCCACTCTTAGCTTGGTAGTTAAGGCAGTCAGATCATTATTTGTCCATTTACACCCTATCTGATGGACTACGTTGTTATTATGTTAATGTTAGAAAGGATGACAAGGATGTTAGCAGTGGTGGGATGTAATACAGTACATTCCCTCTCTACAGTACAAGTACTGTACTTAAGTAACATGTTGAGGTAATCCACCTGAGTATTTTCACATTATGCTACATTTTAATCAATGTTTCACCTTTTACTTGATTTATTTGACAACTTGAGTTACTAGCTACTTTGGAGATATAGATGAATGATAGAATAGAGACAAACCAATACATCATGATGTGCACGTGAAGCTACCCAGCAGTTATTCATATTTATTATTATGTAATATTTTTAAATGTGGAATGGGCCACATTGGAGAATAAGTACTTTTACTTTGTGTACTTCAGGATATTTTGATGCTACTTTTCCTTGATTACAATTCTGAATGCAGGACCTTTACCTTTAACAGTATTTTTTATTTTTACACTGCAGTATTGCTACTTATACTAAAGTAAATATGAATCTGATTACTTCTTCCACCACTGGATATATATTGTTATAAAATAGAACTTTAACTACTATTTGTTCCTGAACACTGTGGCTCTGTTCAGAGTCTCAGTCTGTACACCTGAAACTTCTGAGGAAGACCCACACCTTGATGTGTGTGTGTGTGTGTGTGTGTGTGTGTGTGTGTGTGTGTGTGTGTGTGTGTGTGTGTGTGTGTGTGTGTGTGTGTGTGTGTGTGTGTGTGTGTGTGTGTGTGAGAGAGAAACTGCTTGGCCACATTAACCATTTTTTGGAGTGTTGATCGTAGGGCGGTGGTGGCGAAGTCCATAGGCTTGGCAATTGGAAGGTCACCAGTTCAAGTCCTTCCCAAATGCAGAGAAATCATTTAGTTACACATATTGCATACATATACATATATTAGTTACCTGTACTCAATAAAAGTGCAAAAAAATCAATCATTTGTTTGCACACACACACACACACACACACACACACACACACACACACACACACACACACACACACACACACACACACACACACACACACACACACACACACACACACACACACACACACACACACACACACACACACACACAATCAAGGAAGTTGTAATTGTATATGTACATAGAAGTCAAGTACTTATCAATACATGCTTCATTACATGACGCCAGGATGATTGGTGGTAATTAATGTCCTATATCATGACATTTTTTAAATATAAACAATGTTTCGACCTATAAGATCTGATCTTGAATTGTTTTTATTGCAGATGAACCATATGCTTGAGTTTGGATCAAAGACACTCAGGGCTTGCCCAGGGACATAAAACCAGATCCATGATATATGAGGGGGCCACACCATCAAGAGCTTTATAAACCACTACAATCATTTACAACGAAATCTAAAAGACACTGGGAATATCCTGCACAAAAATTATTATTTCTTTCAATTCATTTTGTTTGAAATTGTTTGCATTTTGTTTTGCTCACTAGCTTGTTTATTATCTGAATGTCTGGTCGCAGTTTCAACCATTTCTTTTTAAGAATTACCACAAGATGGTGCTATGGGCAAACAATCCGCCTTGCTTCAGCTGAGTTTCATTTACTCACGATTCAAAGAGGAGCTCAGGCCATTAGTGTTACAATATGTGCATTAAACCTGCATTCAATTCTTCAAACTCAAGCACAAGACACACATGATGAATCTTTAACAAAATAAATGCATGGGAACTTAGTTCAACCTTGTTTTCATAATAATACAACATAGTGTGTATCATTATATTATGTCCGATGGTTTAATCAAACAAATAACCAATTGGTAGAAATAAGCTTTTGATTTAGTTCATTAGAGAGTACAGAAGCACTCTTAACATTTATTTGTGACATATCATAGGCTTTTATGAATCTCATCACATATAATTTTGGACATTTTACAACACAACACTTGTTAAATAATATTACATATTTTCACTTTTGACATAATATAGTTTGAAATATTTAAAATCACTTTCTAAATTAAGACATGTAGTGATCTCATATTTTGCTTTTTTATTATATTAATCTGTCTTCTTTCCTCCCTTCCGACCTGCCGTGGAGAAGCATATTTGTGACGTAGTATATTCAATGTTGAGTGCTTTATATTCTGTATATTTGTAGTGCCTATACCAACAGTTAGGGTAGTGTATGTTTGTCTTTTTCAAATGGACAAACAGAATGCTTATCCCAACTATAAATTACATTTAACGTAATTATGAATGCGTCAATAGTTATGTGATTGCATTCAGTGTGTGCAAATCAGAAAAACAATGATATTCCCTTAAAGAGCATCTTGCAGGTTTTTTTTTTTTCTACATTTATGCTAAACTTGCTTGAAAATTACAATTAAAAAAGTGAATGTAGGATTTGATATGTTTTACGAGACATAAGGGCAGGAATTCAGAGGGAAAGGAGCAATGTTGAGCTCTGCTCTTAAAAACGGCTTTTTTTAAAGGTCATACGTCAAACGCGTCACATTACATCACATAGGGTAAACATCTCCGCTCTCTGACCGCGTTAGTAGTTGCGTTGAGTTGAGCGGTTGTGTTTTAGTGAGCTGGTATTTTTCGGTAGTTTTACATTGTATTTCACCATTTGTAATCATGGTGCAGTATTGTGTTTGTGCAGGTTGCACAAATACCAGCCTGTCAGGACATCGAGTCCACAGTTTCCCTAACAGGAAAAGAAAGCTAGCTAGCTTTCGGTCCTGGGTTCGTTTTGTGCAGACAAAGAGACTGAACTTCAATGCTGCGTCTGTGACGAAAAACGCGGTCGTTTGTGGCGCTCATTTTCGACCGGAGGATTATGAGTCAAGTGATGTGAGGGAGCAACCCAGTCTCACGGCATTTCGTGTTCACCAACACGATTTTTAATCTATTGATTTGTGTTCACCAACACGATTTGCCCCTTTTTTTTCGTGTTGCACAGCACGATTTTAAAAGCAATGTATTTCTACTGCCTGCAGCACGTCTTTTTCTCTGGTCGGGTCGTGGGAGACCGGAAGCTGTGTGGTTCATAAAAACATGTTCTTACTCAATATCAGGCCACAGTTATTGCTTTTATTTTAAATCGTATAATTTCTGACTTTTGTTGCCGTCTGTGAGGAAAATAAACGGGGCTCAGAGCCTCAGAATACGGAAATCTGTATTTTTAAATATTTATTTCCTTCTAATTTGTTATTCTTTTCAAAATAACACACTGTTATTTACTCACCAATAACACACAATTATCCTTGCTTTTAGTTATTGGTTTAATTCCATAATATCGGGCTTTTTTTGGCGTCCGTCAGGAACTGAATTTCAAAATAAAAATAACCGGAAACAGACGTAGGCCTATAAGGGACATTTCGAGCATCATTGCGATTGTCAACATTTCTGAGTTTAGGATGGCCGAAGACACTACACTACCCATAATCCCCAGCTATCGTTTAGGACTACAGTCCCCCGTAAGGTTGCGCAGAGCGTCAAACAGCTGTGTGAAATGGAACGAAACCACGCCAGACTATCCAAAACTGGAATCGAACGCCCCCCCAGAACTACACATGCTGGCTATTGTGTTTCGCAAAATGTTCTATGGGACGTCTCTACTGAACGTTTTCGTTTTTCCCACAATTAGAAGTTGCAAGTATTAAACACATTGGTGTTATCAAATGTAAAACATATAATTAATAAATGGGTGAAAATCGCTTGTGTCCATAATGCGCAGCATTAATACCCACATGACAGCTCATTGTTACTTTGTAATACTCCACTACAATTCAGAGGTTAACCTGGTATTTTTACTCCACTGCATTTATTTGAGTTACTTTGCAGATTCTGATTAATGATGTGAAATATAAACAACCCTTAAATCAGACTTTAGTTACACCTGAGTAAAATTCAGGTAAGGTGATTGTCAAGTGCCAACAATCAGGAGAGATATTTGATAGTTGGTGCTTGAGAAGACTAAACATGTATCTGCAATTGACATGAATGGAAACGAGTAATAAAGTATATTCATTACTCGTTATTCTCTACTAATAGTTAATTAAAGACTGTATATTATGGCTATTTTGCACATCCCTTTCAAGATTTTCAAAGGTGTATTGACATATCATATACACAACTACGGTGTAGTTATGCAATGAATGAAACACTTGGGTCGCAGGTTCCTCAACAGTGCATTACAAGACATCTATCAATATGTGTGTACCTCCACCATTAAACTGTCATATTCTGCACATTTCTTATTCTATCTACATACATAAGAGTATAATTCATATGTATAATATCAGTTAAAATAAGTGCTTCAACATAGTTAACATTGCAGGAAAGCAATATATTAGACGTTAAGTACTTTGTCAGGCTTAATATTTATCTGTAGATAGATACCCCCAAAGTTTTTTTCTTATTTAAAAGAAGACCTTAATCTGTTATTTCATGTTTAAATAAAGGTTAATTCGTTTTTCTGTTTTGCACCTCCTCCTATTAATATCTTTGTACATTCTGCACTAAACTGTTTTATTGTAGAGATCACTTATAGTATCTTCTTGATTTTTTATATTCTCTATGTATACTTTCCCCCTATGAAAGTATGTACTCTTAATATTGTTTTAATCAAATAAAACACAATAATTCAATAACGTGCTTTAACCACTAGGAGGTGCACACAAGGTACACACAGCCATAATAACTTTGTATTATTAGTGTAGGACACTTTTGTTTTCGTACAACATCAGAAGATGTGTAGTTTTATTCATGCTTTCACATAATTTTACAGCATATTGCTATACTATTTCAGACTCAGTATTTACATTCTTATATTCAAAGAAAATCAGTAATATCTTTAAAAACTACAGTCCTTTTATATCAGCTGTGCACCGTTATGGTGTAAATATAACCTATCTGTGAATTAGATCAAATGTAAAAGTCAGCCGAATTAGTGTTGATACTGCAAGGAGACGTATTGTGTGAAGAGAAATTGAAGATGTTGTTTAATTGTTGAATATATTTATGATCCACGTCAAGTATTCAGTTTCGGCGGCATTTTCTCAGTTTTTCCAAAGGTCTTCTCATCAGGGCTCTATGAATAAAGAACTACGGCAGATCTGTATTATACAATGCAGCCGAACCGTGTATTACAATGCCGTTATGTGATGACTTTCAAAGAGAAAAGCAAGAGCGCTCGGAATTAAGTATTCTTTTATTCTTTTAAAATGTTTTCCGGATTTCATATCATATAAACACCAAATCCCAGCATGCATTGCGGCTAAAACATCCAATAAGCGAGCTTAAAACCACAGCTGAGGATCTTGGGTAATCGCTCGAAATGCCTACGTCTGTTTCCGGTTATTTTTATTTTGAAATTCAGTTCCTGACGGACGCCAAAAACCCCGAGATTATGGAATTAAACCAATAAATAAAAACAAGGATAATTGTGTGTTATTGGTGAGTAAATAACAGTGTGTTATTTTGAAAAGAATAACAAATTAGAAGGAAAAAAAGATTTTAAAAATACAGATTTCCGTATCCTGAGGCTCTGAGCCCCATTTATTTTCCTCACAGACGGCAACAAAAGTCCGAAATTATACGATTTCAAATAAAAGCAATAACTGTGGCTTGATATTGAGTATCACCCCATTCTGATTGACAAGCTAAAAGCAATTGGTTTTGATAAACTATCGGTGAGCTGGATGCAATCCTACCTGGAGGGGAGAGAACAGATGGTGGAGGTAAACGGTACTCTGTCCCCCCCCCTCCCAGTGAGCTGTGGTGTTCCACAAGGAAGCATATTAGGTCCGTTACTGTTCCTAATTTATGTAAATGACATGTCATCAGCATGTGACTGCAACTTGTTCCTGTTCGCGGACGACTCAGCCCTGCTGGTCTCTGACAGGAACAGGTTGCAGGTTGAAAAAAACCCTCAGCTCCGAGCTCGGCAGAATCTGCACCTGGCTCGCCGATAATAAATGATCATTACACCTGGGTAAAACAGAGTCCATTCTCTTCGGTTCGAAACATAATCTCAGCAAATCCGACGACTTCTCAGTTGCAGTGGGTGACATTATTGTCACAAGTAAGAAGGAAATTACATACCTAGGATCTATTCTTGAGGCAAACCTCTCCTGTGACAAAATGGCATCCAATGTAATAAAAAAAGTCAATCAAAGAACTAGATTCCTATACCGGATCTCCTCTCTGGTAAACAAAAACACCCTGAAAACTCTGGCAGGAGCACTCATTCAAGGGTACTATGACTATGCTTGCACGTCATGGTACCATAGCACCTCCAAGGCGCTACAAATAAAACTTCAAACATCGCAAAATAAACTGGTCAGACTACTGCTTGACCTTTCATCTAGAACCCACCTTACCTCTGCCCACTTTGACAACCTAGGATGGCTTAGAGTAGACGACAGAGTACAGCTATTTGCAATGGGCCTGGTCTACAAGATCCACTACACCTCTATGGTACCCATGTACATGTCAAAATTCTTCCCAAAGGTCAAGGAATACCATGATCATAACACCAGAGGGAGCTCCACAAATCATGTGAAACCCAGATTTGGCACAAAAAAGGGGGAATACACGTTTCGCAATTATGCCACATCAAGGTGGAACGCTCTTCCCACAACTGTAAAGGAAAGTAAAACTATACTTACCTTCAAAACCTCTCTTAAAGAGCACCTTCGGGGGAGAGCATTGCAAAACTGGCCCCGGTAATGGTACAAATCTCAACCTGTCGTTCAATGGACAGCTTCCCCCCCCCCCCCATCTATGTATATACTCGCATTTTAGACTCTGTTACTAACTGTATATCTGTAGACTTGGTATGTCTTAAATGTCCGGTTAGGATGTATTAGAACGAAATCTAAAATGAAAATTGTAAACAAGCAATCTGTATGTAAAAAAAAAAAACCACCTGTATGTAAATTGTAAATAAGCCATCTGTATGTCAAATATGTCTTATATGTCTTAAATGACATGATGAATTGGAAATGGGGGACCCTGATGTAAACAAGACGAAAGTCTTTCTCTGGTGGTCTGCATCCCCTTAACAATTGTATGTTTTGAGCTGTACTGTACTGTACCCAATATACAAGCTGTTAATAAACTTTTCAATCAATCAATCAAGTAAGAACATGTTTTTATGAACCACACAGCTTCCAGTCTTCCTCGGCCCGACCAGAGAAAAAGACGTGCTGCAGGCAGTAGAAATACATTGCTTTTAAAATCGTGCTGTGCAACACGAAAAAAAGGGGCAAATCGTGTTGGTGAACACGAATCAATAGATTAAAAATCGTGTTGTGAACACGAAATGCCGTGAGACTGGGTTGGAGGGAGTGCAGTATGGGATATCGAAGCCAGGACCGTGTGAGGCTGATAGCTAGTGCGGTTCCGTCAATACACACAGCTCCGGCAGCAGCAGCAGCAGCCACCGGAAGCGGCGGGAGTGAGAGCGCGGGAGCGTCGGTCAGAGATTCAGCAAAACGAAAACGTGAACTGTGCACCGTAAGTATTGTTTTTCTAACGTTCACCAACACGATTTCCCCCTTTTTTTCGTGTTGCACAGCACGATTTTAAAAGCAATGTATTTCTACTGGTAATGACGCTCATGGAAGCACGGCATTCGTTTGCGTCGGCTGCCCTTAAAGGCAATGTGAGCGTCCATTCCCATTGGATAACGGAGAATTGTACACCCGGAAGTAAGTATTCCCCTTACTGTCGATTGATTTTACAGTGATATCTGCACTACTCATCGACTAAAAAACACCAGATTATCCTTGTTAATTACACAACATTGATTGGTTTAAATTGTGTGCAATGCTTTTGTATTTTTCCCCTTCGATTCGGAGAAACAAATATTTTTTCGGAGTAAAGGATGGCAGAAGACACTACACTACCCAGAATCCCCAGCTATCGTTTGGACTACACCATGTGCTCTGTTTGACCCCGTTTTTTTTCACCATTCATTCCAATGGCTGGCGTCACTAGAGGCTTCTCAATACTCAAATTTCCCCTCCTCGACTCCTCGACTCCTCGGTCCTCCGGTAGTGACCCGGAAATGAATTTCAGCGCGCCATTTTGAAGGACGTCTCATTTCTCTAAATGCACACCGAGGACCGAGCATCGAGCGTCGAGGAGGCTCTCTGGAGGAGCTATAACCGAGGATACACTGATGGTTCCTCCACGGCTCCTCCGGATGCATTTCCGGGAACGATGGAGGCGTGACGCACGGCCGGACTTATCTCAGCCAATGACAGCTCTGCATGCATCCCCTGGATATTATTTTAGAAACTGCTTTCATCGCATTGCGATGTTTCCAGAGAGAACAGCTGTAAGGTCCATGCATAAAGCAGAGCAGTGTGTATAATATATATCACTCAGTATAACAGGCCTACTCTCTTTATTGGCTTTAGTTTAGTAGATATCTACAAACAAAGAGTCAATATTTTTCTAAGACCATTGCTTCACATAATAAAATACACAACGGCTTATGCTTTAGGAGCTGTAGGTGTGTGTTGTACAGTGCGTAAATGAGGCGGACAGACGGGTCTCAGTTGGTTTGGTGTCCTCTGCTTACTTTTAATAGGCCTACTTGTAAATACAACTTTTGGCCCGTAATTTCAATTCCCCATTTCAGCGACCAGAGAGAGGGGGGGATATATCCAGTCTCTGATTGTGTTACGTTATTATGAGAGTGCTCTCATACTTTAAATTGTATATATTTATATAAATATATTTGTGTGTGTGTGTGTCCGCATCTGTAGCCTGTTATTGTCTCATTATACTGCACTCTCAATGAATTCAAAGTAAATATGTGGGGGAACAATGTTCAGCTGATCTAACAGAGATACAGCGCTATGACAAAACACTGGACAGCTGATGCAGCTGTTGCCACATAATAATGAACGGACGTCTCTTTAAAATGACCGCTCAGGGGAGAGGAGTTCTCATTTCTTTAAACGTCTGCTGCTTCCCCTCCTCTCTCCTCGGTTCCCCTCCTCGGTCCTCCGCTCGCATCTCCTGTGGGCGGGTCTAAGTCTCGAGGAGGGGAACCGAGGAGGGGAGTCGAGGAGGGGAAATTTGAGTATTGAGAAGCCTCTACTGTAACGTGATCTTCAAATTTCTCCCTGCAGAAAAAAAAACATGGCCGAACTTAGTTTTATTCTCGGTGGAAAATGCCTATTTTAAAGTTAGTTTGGCCATTAAAATGCATTTTGATGTCATTTGATGCGAGAAATATGAGTTGTTATTTCAGATTATGTGTGCAGTGGATGTACATGATCTTTAGTTTGCTAGTTATTACGAAGATTACTTCAGGAAATTGCGTCCATAGAACGTTTTCATTGTTACCAAGGTGGTTGCTAGGGATGCTGCTATCGATATTATTTCTGTTATGTTGTGTAACTGTTTAATGGTGTTATCTTTATTGCTACCCCCTTCCCCGTCAATGTATAGTGTTGGTCCACAGCGCAAACATATTGGTTTAACAAAATCCGCATCTAAAGATAGCCTACGTTATTTTCTCCTGTGCAATTCCAGTCTCACATCTCACAGCACATCGTCATTAACAAATACCGGAAACAGACCGAAAACATTAAAAAAAAAAAAAAAATACTTTATTCCGAGTGTGCTTGCTTTTCTCTTTGAAAGTCATCACATAACGGCATTGTAATACACGGTTCGGCTGCATTAAATATTACATATCTGTCGTAGTTCTGTATTTATAGAGCCCTGATGAGAAGACTTCTAGACAAACATGAGGAACTGAAAACGTGACGTGGATCATAAATATATCAGCCATTAAACAACATCTTACATTTCTTTTCACACAATGCGTCTCCTTACAGTATCAACACTAATTCGGCTGACTTTTATATTTGATCCAATTGGTAGATAGGCTGTATTTACACCATAAAGGTGCACAGCTGATATAAAGGGACACCTAGTGGTTAAAGCATGTTATTGAATTTCATTATTTTTATTATTAGATATTAATAGGATCCCTATAAAGTATATTCATTACTCGTTATTCTCTACTAATAGTTAATTAAAGACTGTATATAATGACTATTTTGCACATCCCTTTCAAGATTTCAAGATTTTCTAAGGTTTATTGACATATCATATAGGCCTACACAACTATGGTGTATTTATGCATTGAATGAAAAACTTGGGTCGCAGGTTCCTCAATAGTGCATTACAAGACATCTATCAATATTTGTGCGTACCTCCAGCAATGTTAACTATGTTGAAGCACTTATTTTAACTGATATTATACATAATGTATTATACTCTTATAAGATGTATGTAGATATTTCATCTCCGGCCTTGTCAGGTATTGAACACTCAATAAATAAAGAACACAGAATTGTTAAATATAAAACACAGAATTTGTGTGATTATACTAAATGATGTACAAATAAACACCACTGCATATTTACAACTGTTACACATGCTGATGTAACGCAAATGTTCCAACTTGGGATCAATAAAGTATATCTTATCTTAAGCTGATCGATGGCTACTGACATATTTGCAAAATGTGCCTCTGAACCTTGACAAGTGCATGTTTCAGGCTTATCAATGAACAACAGGGGTCACAAACATAAGACCAGCTGTTAAATAAAGCTCTTCTGACCTTAGCTGGCATGTGTGTATATATATTAATGCTGCCCATTATGGGCACAAGCAATTTTCACCCATTTATTAATTATATGTTTTACATTTGAGTGTTTCCTATCCCCTAAACCTCCAGGGATGTACACAGTTTAATACTGGCAACTTCTTATTATGGGAAATACGAAAACTTCTTTTAAAACTACAACTCCCAGTAGAGATGTGCCATGGATAGAGAACATGTTGCGAAACAGAATAGCCAGCATGTGTAGTTCTGGGGACGGGGTGGGGGAGGGGGGGACGCGGTGGACCCGTTCAAATCCAGTTTTGGACAGTCTGCAGTGGTTCCATCCCATTTCAAGTGCTGTTCGAGGCTCGGCGTAACCCTCGGAGCACACTCTCCAATCACAGAGCTTGAGGACTATCACGGGGTTTGTCAAACAGAGCACATGGTGTAGTCCAAACGATAGCTGGGGATTCTGGGTAGTGTAGTGTCTTCTGTCATCCTTTACTCCGAACAAACATTTGTTTCTCCGAATCGAAGGGGAAAAATACAAAAGCATTGCACACAATTTAAACCAATCAATTTTGTGTAATTAACAAGGATAATCTGGTGTTTTTTAGTCGATGAGTAGTGCAGATATCACTGTAAAATCAATCGACAGTAAGAGGAATACTGACTTCCGGGTGTACAATTCTCCGTTATCCAATGACAATGGACGCTCACATTGCCTTTAAGGGCAGCCGACACAAACGAATGCCGTGCTTCCATGAGCATCATTACCAGTAGAAATACATTGCTTTTAAAATCGTGCTGTGCAACACGAAAAAAAGGGGAAAATCGTGTTGGTGAACACGAATCAATAGATTAAAAATCGTGTTGGTGAACACGAAATGCCATGAGACTGGGTTGGGTCATCTCCCCACTGGTTCCTCAGCCAACATCTGTGCTTCACTGCGGCTCACAGTGTAACCTCAGACCTTTCCATCGTTCATCACGTAAATGCAACACAGAAGTAGCGCGCCCATTTTACATCAAAACGCGGTAAAGACTCGGCATAGTTTTTGTACATGTTAAAAACATATTAGAAAAACATCTCAGTATGATGCAGGCTGTTACAACTCCAAGACTTGCTATGACCTCAATAATTAACATATAAATGAATTAAAATATCTCAGCCTGAATGTCAACAAAACCTGAACATAAGCTTTGTAAAGGTAGATTGTATGGCAGGGCTGTTGTTTATGGCAGGCACAATTATATAAAATATATCTTTTTATCCTAGCTGTCCAGGTACAGCCCAGGATGGTCAGTGTGGGGTGTCAGACAGAATCTCCACTGCCCAGTCCTGCACACAGTGATGATGAGTCATCTTCTGTAACCATGGACCACCCTGGGGATATGCCATGGAGCCCAGAGGAGGAAATGATGAGCGAGTCGTCTGACGAGGAACCATCAAAAGAGCCACTGCAGTGAACTAATGTTGATCTCAAGTAAGGCTTCTTTTAATTTTAGATGATGTGTATTACCAAATTGTGTCAGTCAGAAATAACAAGTGGTTTTTTTTTTTTTCAGTGCTGCTGACAAGTTCATTGTGTGCCAAACCCAGCTGATGTCCTTGTTCACCATTTGCCCTTCCTGTTGTGGGGAAACCCAGGGTAATGTGGAGCAGCAAGAGGGAACATATATAAAGATAAAACAAGTAAGAGGATATGTGTGAATTCCACTGATGTAAAAATAAAGGTTGTATCATAACCTGTATGTAAATGTTTGTTTTATTTTATTTTTATGTTTTATCAATTCACTGTGTCTATACTTCATTAGTTTTATGGTATAATTGATTTTTGACTGACTAAGAGTTGTACTGGCAATGTTCTGCTTTTCACATCTCTTAGGTATGTGCAGCATGTGGGTATGAGCGTTTTTGACAGAACCAGCCAATGCTGTACAGAAACATGCCAGCCTGCAACCTGTTACTGAGTGGGGCCATCCACTTCTCAGGTTGCATGGCTACCCAGACAATACGGATGTTGAAACTGTTAGGGCTTCAGTGCATCAGTGTCGGCACCTTCTTCCGCCATCAACGCCTGTACACAATCCCTACTATTGTGCAGGCCTGGCAAAATGAGCAGGCTGGGATCATCCGAGAACTGAAGGAGATGGGGGGTGGGCTAATCCTCTCTGGTGACTGCAGGTAGAACACTTCAGCTTGTATTATTGATATCAAAAAGAGGTCAAAACAATATTTAAATTACATTCATTTAGCTTTATCCAAAGCAATTTACAATAACTGCATTGCATTGTTTTTTGGGCTTTAACGTCTGAATTAAACTGTTTTTGACACTCATAGGTCAGACTCTCCTGGCCATTGTGCCAAATATGGCACCTACTCCTTGATCGAGGACAGAATAAACAAGGTTTTGGATCTTCAACTTGTCCAGGTAAGTTAACGTTATCAGTCACACAAATCAGATGTGCTTTCGTCTGATGTGACACGGTTAGTGATATGACTGCATAATGTTGTTTTACAGAGCTCAGAGGTTCCAAGCAGCACCTGGTGTGAACTAGAGGGTCTGAAACGCAGCATTGACTTCCTTAAGGAGCAACACATGCAAGTTTCAGCCCTTATTACGGACCAAAATCGCCAGGTAAAGACACACAAGAACGAACAGACATATGTACACACAAAGATTCTTGGCGCACCATATTAACAGCAAAAACTACATTTTCTTACTAGTTAGTAAGTAATTAAGGTGTTATGTTTCACTCTTTAGGTTGCCAAGTGGGTGCGGGAGGAGTTGTGTCCAGGAGGAACGAGTCATTTCTTTGATATCTGGCATATTGGTAAAAGTATGTATATTGATGTTGGTAGGTTTGATTAGGCTGAAATTGGTTTATAATTACATTTTCTTTTTTAACATTTTGTTCCTCTTGTGAAACAGGTCTAGGGAAAGCTTTGGATGCTGCTGCAAAGGAGAGGGAGTGTGAGGACCTGAAGCTGTGGAGGCCAGCCATCATCAATCACCTGGACTGGACTGCAGCTTCCACTCCTGATGGAGATCCAGATGTGATGGAAGCCAAGTGGCAAAGTATGGTGAATCATGTTCAGGACATCCATGAACACGGCACTCCTGCATTTCCCTGCTGTGCACATCCACCTCTGGAGGGAGAAGCAAGGGACAAGGAGTGGCTGGAACCAGGTAACGTACTCTGTACACTGTGTTGCTGAAACATCTTAGTCGGCCAAGTGCTTGTTGGTGCTTAGTTTATTTTGGTTCCAGAGCCCTCCATCAATATATAACCCAAAGTGTGCTAACACATTAACAAGGCGTTATATAAATAACACCTGATAGTATCACACAATCGTGCTTTATCAGTGTAGGTAATACATGCATATGTAGACAATTCTAGTAACATCAGAACAAAATATGTGTTTGTACAGGAACAACTGCAGCCATTAAACTGGAGAGGGTGACTTTGAGAACAGCATTGGTGAAGGATGTCCGGAAGTTGTCTCCACAGCATCAGACCTATTCCCTGGAGGCATTTCACTCCCTCATCCTCCACTTTGCACCAAAGCACACTGGGTTCTCCTTCCTTGGGATGTACAGCAGGTAAATATGATGTGATGGTGAAAGAATGTGTACGGCTTAGGGATGTTAATAATTAACCATTTAACCGTTAACGGACAATACGAAGTTTAACCGACTAATGCTATCAGTTAAACAGTTCATTCACATATGTACAAACAACTTGTGAACTGCATAATCTGCTGTCTCTACAGGCTTCTCATGGCAGCCCTGCACTTTAACCACAATAGCAGCAGAGAGGTTGCTCGAAGCAGTGATGGTGAGGTGCGTTATGCAGTTCGCTACCCAAAGGTGGCTGGGTAGTTCGCCCTATCAAGGAGAAGCCATCATACGGTTAGCTGTTTTACTCGGTCCCTAAATATTATTTATTGTGTGATGCATCTATAATATCACTGAATGTGATCACTTGTTTCCTTCCTTCAGCATACGCTGCAGCCCTGATGGAGTCTCCGAGTGAGGGCTACTCCAGGTCACCAGAGACTCTACAAGAGAGCAGTGCAGTCTTGTCCTCCACTGCCCCTGCCCCCCTTTCCACTTCCTGCCAGGAGATCGCCAAGGATGAGGCAGTTGTCCTTTATCTGGCACGGCATTCCCGGTTTAACACAGGAAATTAGTGTGAAACCAGCAGATTCTAAAGGAAAAAATTGTCTGGCTTCTGATTGTCCACACTCCCTTGTGGCTGGATGCTGGTTTTAGTGCCCCACACTAGGGCTGTGCAATTAATCGTATTTTAATCGCGATTACGATTATGGCTTGCGACGATTAGGAAAACAGCATAATTGACAAAATACGATTATTTTGCTGGGTGCGCTTTCGCCCCTCCCTAAAAGCCCACTCGGCCACGTGGGAGTGACATGTGTTGTGAGTGTTCAGCGCAAGCGAAGATGTCAGAACAAGAGCAGCAACTAGTTAAAAAGAAGGGTCGCGGGGAGATTCCCAGTCGATCGCGAGATGTGTCTAAAAATAGAACAACAATATTCTGTTTTATCGTTAATGTCCTGTAACATAATGTTCCCGTGCCAGAATAATGCACTTGAACGCATCAAAGCTTTGTGATTGGCCGGCCTCAACCCCATGTGTCCGGGCGTGGCTGGTGAGCAGTGCACTAGTTCGCTGACGTTGTCCGTGTCAACAGCATGGATGGTCAACAGGAGTGACAGTCCGCACACACACAAGACCGCAATTATGGCAGAAGCAAAAAAGCCCAAAATATATAATTTTCACTCCAAGTGGGGAGGATCATTATTTTTGTATCTATTCCAATTCAAAGTCCATCTGTCTCATCTGCAATGCGAGCGTGGCTTTATCGAAGAAGGGTAATTTAGGAGCGGCATTTCAAAACAGTGCACAAACGCTACGAGACGGAATTCCCTCCTAATTCTGCCCTACGCTCCAAAAGGGGAGGGGCCTGAGAGGACAGCTAAATGCACAGCAGTCCATTTTCACCAGGCCCAACAACAAGAGCAAGGCTGCTACCATAGCATCTTATCGTGTCAGTCACGTTCTTGAGAAACACATGAAGTCTTTCAAAGACGGCGAAGTTATGAAAGAAGCTTTCCTGGAGGCTGCGACGCGCTTTTGTGGGACAGTAGCATTTCAACAGGTTTTTGATATAATAAAAACTCAATTTAGATACCGTTATTAATCTGCTGTAAGTTTTAGTTTGTTTGAATTTATTCATGATAATTATTGTACAAAATGGTATAAGAATGCAAACATTAAGATCTGTTCTGTTTAAATTGATTATAGTCTATCAGTTCAGAAACTAGTGTTGCTTGCATCCTATTTTAAAGGCATTTATTTGTATACTCTAATAAAATGCAACAAAAAATGGGTTTGATTCTATTAATGTTGTCTTTTTTATTGCACTGTTGCTGCAGCAGATTACTGTGTAGCTTCAGATCTGAGTTGTCTTATTAGTAAGCCTAATTTATACTTTTGTAGCAACACTATTTTTATATAATGGCAAAGAAAGGGTTCTTCAGAGTCTTTTCTTTTTTTCCTGTGTCATATGTGGCAGCACTGCCACAAGTTCCTCTTCAGAGAGGGTCTTCAGTACAGGTGGCAATATCGTCACCTGCCTGCGCTCATCTCTGAAACCAGACCATGTAAACAGGCTGGTATTTCTTGCAAAAAAATCTTTAAGAGATGACATGAGCAGCCCTACCAGCATTTGCCATGGTGGCCTAAACATTTTTATTTGGTCTTAAATTGTAGTTCAACATTTATTTCCTGTTACTTCTGGACCATGACGGTTGGCCAGCCTTCAACGTTTAACTGAGTGGAATATGTTGAATATGTTTTACCAAAATGTTGGCTATATGTTAAGGAGTTTTCAGTAGGTTGTGACAGTGCACTGCAACATATTTGATTTCATTTATTTTGGTCTAATTTATTTTTATTTATCATATTAATATATGTTTAGTATGGTTTTGGAAGTGCGCTCCAACACATTTATTGATCTTGTTTATTGGTAAAATATTATTTGTTTTGAAGTTCAATAAATGGTCAATGAATAATCGTCAAAATAATCGTGATATCAATTATTGACCAAATAATCGTGATTATGATTTTTGCCATAATCGCACAGCCCTACCCCACACACACACACACACACACACACACACACACACACACACACACACACCATACTCCCTTGTGGTTGGACGCTGGTCTTAGTGCCCCACACACACACACACACACACACACACACACACACACACACACACACACCACACACACACACACACACACACACACACACACACACACACACACACACACACACACACACACACACACACACACACACACACACCACACACACACACACACCACACACACACACACACACAAATAGTGAGAACAAATCATATTGAAGGTAAGGCTTCAGATTATCTACAAATATTTTTAACCAACCTTTGAGAAGAAATCCATGCCTACACACAGCAATTTCAACACCTTCTTCATCCAACTTGTTGGCTCGCTTAGAGGTCTCCCTTGCTGCTGCCCAGTGAGATTCCCCACACATGAACATATTAATATATAAACATATTCTATTTATATTTAAAATGTGTGCATTTTATTATAAAGTTGTGTATATTTACAGACTGTTGCAAAAACTAAGAAGTAGTAACATTTTCTTGGCTGTGGACTTGTACTCTACATCATTATGTTGAGGTCATGGTAATCTAATTCAATAAACAATAACTGCAATGAACAGATAGCATTTTCTGACTCGTAAAATGATTGGATATGGTGTAATTTGGTAAATGATTCTGTGTTGAAAAATGTATATCTTTAAAAACTGCATTGGTGTATTAGGGCGGGCCATACTATTTTTTTTTTTGTAAATCGATCGAGAGGAGTGTTCAAATAACGTATTTTGGTGGTTATTAATGAAAAGACACTATATATCTATGATTGTGATTAATTGTATTGATCGTCACCAAAATGAGGCCACTCAAAACCTTTGTAAATTCCTCCTCCTTCTTCCGGGAACTGTCTTATGATGGCAGACACAACACATGAGGGTAAGGGCTTCCTAATGTGCCTGCCTAGAACTCCATAGGCCCAGCGGATGACCTGCCTGTAAGCTGTGTAGCGGTATTGCCTGGGGATAGGGACACAATCTCTACAGGTAAACTTGATAGCCTTGTTACCATCATCAACAAGTGTTATATAGTATATAATCTACAGGTTCTGGGTTTTGAAACCTGCTAAACACTCGGGGTCAATAGCAACTGTATTATCTTTAATAGTATTTATCTTTTTAATTGTAATCTAAACATACTCATGTCTGCTGGCCTGAAGCGGGCCATGCTCCTGCCTGAAGTTCATGTAGGCTATCTGTAGCATAAAGGGATTCAGACAGCATGCTTCAAAGCCTGGGTGCAGTGTCAGGCATGTTATGTCTGGTCTGGGGGTGAGGTTCTCCACCAGGGCCCAGAAGGGATCCACCTCCCTGCAGCACATGCTCTCCACAGCTGAGGTCATGGGCTGGCATTCCCCACACAAGCACCTACAAAACAAAACGTTTATCAGGAAACCGTATTACATCTTTCTCCCCCCCTTCGCTGCTCTCCCCCCCCCCCCCCCCCCTCCTTCCCTGCTCTCTCTCTCCCCTCCGGTACAGCACTATAACGTAGTGTGGAGTTGCATTAGGTAACGCGAGATACGGCTGATACTTGCGCATTAGTTTCTGTTATGGATCAGTATCAACAGTTCTGCCAGTAACGTTACTATATTATCAATAATACTTTAGTTATAGCCTGATATATGATAGCTAACTTTACAATGTTGTGATGTGACGTTAGCTAACATTCTGTAGCTAACGCCGGACACTCACCAAGATAGCTGCCCCTTCCCTGCTCTCCCCTCCGGTACAGCTCCGAAGGTAGTGTGGAGTTGCATTAGGTAACGCGAGATACGGCTGATACTTGCGCATTAGTTTCTGTTATGGATCAGTTTCAACAGTTCTGCCAGTAACGTTACTATATTATCAATGCTACTTTAGTTATAGCCTGATATATGATAGCTAACTTTACAATGTTGTGATGTGACGCCCCCCCCGCGTCCGTCTTTTCACTGAATTGTCGTCTTGAAAAGGGTACTCACAACAATTCCGCAACAACTTCATCTTCACCTGTTCACTTGTCATTTCAACGTTAAAAACAATAAAACGGCATGAATTGCTTCGTCGCATTAATCTAGATCATCTGTCTCGAGACAATTAACTAGCGGGCCTTCTAGAACACCCTGGAACCGAGGGGAACTCTGAAAGAATACGCCCATTGGCTACAAATCAATATATGATTGGTTGATCAAACTGTCAGTCCAAACGTACGCTCTCATTCAGTGCAACGGCCAGGGCATTCTATCAAGGATGTAGAATACCTTGGTTGAAGGATATTCTACCCAGAGACCCAGAACAAGATTTGATTGGTTGCTTTCTTTTCTAACACAAAACCACTGAAATGCGTAGTGCATGGTCCGAGAAGGACAAACAAATCAACGTAACACTGTAATATTACAGATCAACAACACAGATACCATTCTCATGTATTCATTTTATATACATTTTATTTATATAATTAAATCGATTTTTTGTTTGTTTTATCTGAGTGTTCCAGGGTATTCTCTGAATACCTAGAAGGCCCTGACGGTTCACCACTGTTATTCTGTAGTTTTACAAACCTGCGTTTACACCTGGTTACATGAACATGTTGTCAGGATAACCCCCAAAACACACCAGGAGCATCTGCGCCGCGTTACGTTGCGGCTGCGCCACGTTACATTGCAGCTGCGCCACGCTGCGACCTCCTCCTGCGACAACACACACCAGACGCGTTTCAAAACGTTGCGGAAGCGGAGCGTCGTGTGTGCAGCCTCGCAGTTGTTGTTGATTTTGGAATATTTCCTGGACATTTGTACTTCTACAAGTAAGTAGGCTATACGTAGTTAAATGGTTTATGTTTGTGTCTGTTTAAATCGTGTTTATTGTTGTTATTTCCTATTTTGTTGTGTTGTAGACTACAGACACAGTTAATAATAATTGTAATATTCCAGTTATAAACGACATGAATCAAAGATGTGTTGCTGTATTTTAATGGTAAAAAAAAATGCATTCATCATCATAATTATTATAAGTATTAATTAACTTTAAAACATTAATATGTAGTTGTTACCTTCCACTCCACAAACTGCAGCGACTAAAAACCAGGCCTTGTCCTTTCTGATGTTGTCCTTGTAAAAAGCATTGGTTACATCATATAAAATTGTGTGTTTCTCCACTTCCATTATGAACACCTCGTCGTCCATGGTGCGTTTCGTAGTGGAGGTGTTGTGGGGTCTGCTAAATTAGTATATGTGGGGGATGGACCTGGCCCGGATGCTCACCTTTCCACTTCCTGCGAGGGGGGGGCTGCCTGCCCGACTTTACCTTACGGCTGCGCCGCTGCAAAAATAAGATTCATCCTAATTTTAGAGAAGCGCTGCGCCGAGCCGCTTCTGGGACGCGTCTGAGCCGTAACACGGTGCGTGTGGTGTAATAGCACCCATTGACTAGAGTGGCCGCGATCCTTACGACCGGCGCGGCCGTAACACGACGCAGACGCTCCTGGTGTGTTTTGGGGGTAACCCCCAGTTTCCACTGGGTCCGTCTGCGCCGCGCTGCGCCGCGTCGCGTTACGCCGCGTCACGGCTGCGCCGCGGTTTTGGTCCGACCTCCTCGAGCGCCATAACCCACCGGACGCGTCCCAGAAGCGTTTCAGAAGCGTAGCGTCGTGCGTGCAGGCTCGCAGTTCTATTATTAATTCGAGCATCCTGGACATTTGTACTTCTACAAGAAAGTAAGTAGGCTACGTAGTTAAATGTTTTATTTTTGTGTCTGTTTAAATTGTGTTTATTGTTGTGATACATTTCCTAATATGTAGTTGTTACCTTCCACTCCACAAACTGCAACGACTAAAAACCAGGCCTTGTCCTTTCTGATGTTGTCCTTGTAGTAAGCATTGGTTACATCATATAAAATAGTGTGTTTTTCCACTTCCATGATGAAAACCTCGTCGTCCATTGTGCGTATCGTAGTGGAGGTGTTGTGATGAAGGAGGGGGGTCTGCTAAATTAGTATATGTGGGGGATGGGCCTGGCCCGGATGCTCACCTTTCCACTTCCTGCGAGGGGGGGCTGCCTGCCCGACCTTATGTTACGGCTGCGCCGCGGCAAAAATAGGATTCATCCTAACCCCCAAAACACACCAGGAGCGTCTGCGCCGCGTTACGTTGCGGCTGCGCCACGCTGCGACCTCCTCCTGCGACAACACACACCAGACGCGTTTCAAAACGTTGCGGAAGCGGAGCGTCGTGTGTGCAGCCTCGCGGTTGTTGTTGATTTTGGAATATTTCGTGGACATTTGTACTTCTACAAGTAAGTAGGCTATACGTAGTTAAATGGTTTATGTTTGTGTCTGTTTAAATCGTGTTTATTGTTGTTATTTCCTATTTTGTTGTGTTGTAGACTACAGACACAGTTAATAATAATTGTAATATTCCAGTTATAAACGACATGAATCAAAGATGTGTTGCTGTATTTTAGTGGTAAAAAAATATGCATTCATCATCATAATTATTCTATATATATATCATTTACAGTGCCTGTAAACCGGAGGAGAACGCTGGCATGTATTCTCCTACTTGAAAGACTACGGGGGGATGGGGGCCTTGTCCTTTCTGATGTTGTCCTTGTAAAAAGCATTGGTTACATCATATAAAATTGTGTGTTTCTCCACTTCCATTATGAACACCTCGTCGTCCATGGTGCGTTTCGTAGTGGAGGTGTTGTGGGGTCTGCTAAATTAGAATATGTGGGGGATGGGCCTGGCCCGGATGCTCACCTTTCCACTTCCTGCGAGGGGGGGGCTGCCTGCCCGACTTTACCTTACGGCTGCGCCGTGGCAAAAATAGGATTCATCCTAATTTTAGAGAAGCGCTGCGCCGAGCCGCTTCTGGGACGCGTCTGAGCCGTAACACGGCGCGTGTGGTGTAATAGCACCCATTGACTAGAGTGGCCGCGATCCTTACGACCGCCGCGGCGCGGCCGTAACACGACGCAGACGCTCCTGGTGTGTTTTGGGGGTAATTTTAGAGAAGCACTGCGCCGAACCGCTTCTGGTACGCTTCTGGGACGCGTCTGAGCCATAACACGGCGCGTGTGGTGGAATAGCACCCATTGACTAGAGTGGCCGCGATCCTTACGACCGCCGCGGCGCAGCCGTAACACGGCGCAGCGCGGCGCAGACGGACCCGGTGGAAACTAGGGGTCACCCCCAAAACACACCAGGAGCGTCTGCGCCGCGTTACGTTGCGGCTGCGCCACGCTGCGACCTCCTCCTGCGACAACACACACCAGACGCGTTTCAAAACGTTGCGGAAGCGGAGCGTCGTGTGTGCAGCCTCGCAGTTGTTGTTGATTTTGGAATATTTCCTGGACATTTGTACTTCTACAAGTAAGTAGGCTATACGTAGTTAAATGGTTTATGTTTGTGTCTGTTTAAATCGTGTTTATTGTTGTTATTTCCTATTTTGTTGTGTTGTAGACTACAGACACAGTTAATAATAATTGTAATATTCCAGTTATAAACGACATGAATCAAAGATGTGTTGCTGTATTTTAGTGGTAAAAAAATATGCATTCATCATCATAATTATTCTATATATATATCATTTACAGTGCCTATAAACCGGAGGAGGCATGTATTGTGATTAATTTTATTGATCGAGGCATGTATTCTCCTACTTGAAAGACTACGGGGGGATGGGGGGACGAGAAGGAGCCGGTGATTTTCATCACCTCGTGGCTGAGCTGAGGCTGGACAGCCAACGACATCACCAATATTTTCGGATGAGTGCAGAGCAGATGGATGAACTTCTGTCCCTCCTGGGCCCTGAACTGACTAGACAATCCACAAATTTCAGAGCTGCCATAGAACCCAAGCAGAGACTGGCTGTTGCACTGAGGTAAGATGCCCATTTCACAGACAATAAATCAATGACCACAAGTATAATAAACGTTTTAATTCGAAACATATCACCCAAAACAACATTTTAAACACAAATAACAGCAAATCAACACAAAAAAAGGAACTATTTACAGTAAAAACTATGAATTACAAGTCTTCATATTGAGACCCATCCTGCCATGCAGAGCCACTGTTGGAGAACAGCATGTTTGCGAATGGCCCTGTTGATTGGGCTTGTGGGGGTTGGGGTGGAGTTGGCCGAAGGGCTACTGGCCTGGAGGTGTGAGTGGAGTGTTGTGACGTGGGGGGATGGACAATTGGCTGCCAATGTTCCTGTGGTTGTGTACTCTTTCTTTGAAGACTATGGAAGGTGTTTAAAATAGCTATTTTTGCCCGATGTTTCCTGTCTATGTCCAGCCTTTGTAGCAGAGGCACCAGACAGAGCAAAGTAGTATGACTCTTCAAGTGGTGAGTCTGGCATATGTGGTGTGGCTGGAGGTTCCTGCAGTAGAGAAATTAGTTGCTCCCCAAGGTCTGTGCTCTGTGGCCTCCTCTTTGTGGAACGCATGGCCGCCGCTGCTGGTGTGGATCCCTGGGGGCTACGGGACCTAGAGGGCCTCCTCTCTGCAGAGGTTGTGGGTACCAGAGGTGGTGGGGCTGTAGGTGGTGTGGGTGTGCGTGGGCCTGAATATCCAGATGCTGCTCCTGGTGTAGATGCTCTCTCTATCTCTTCTAATGGGGAAGGATTTCCCAAGCTGCTTGTAGAACTATATTAAAAGAAACAACAACATGAAATCAATTAAAATATTTGTTCTGGGGATTAATTTATGCAATAGGAACATATTTATGTAATTTAAAATAAAGTCTTTCATACCCTTTGCAATACATCATCACAAATTACAAAATTATATAAATTAAAATATGTGCATACATACCTCCTTTGCTGTACATAGGGCAAAAGGAAGGACATTAGGTCTGTATACTTCCAGCCCTTTTGCATGCCACCTGCAGATCCACTTGGGAGAGATTTCTTCCTGTTTTTAACAAAAGCATCCCGGAGTGACTTCCATCGTGCCTTGCAAATGTCGACTGAAACAAAGAATAGATTCAGATTAATAACATGATTTCACATATTTTTTCTGTGTATGTAATACAATTTATAATAAATAGTTTTGTCTGACAAATGACTGCCAAATTATTCTTGTCTGTCCTCACAATTTATCTGACTATAAATGCAAGGTTTTCCACCACAGCATACTGTATTTAAACATTATTGAGAGTATTTTGGGTAGTTGTTATAACACATGAATAAAAACAAATTATAATACAAAAATATAATATCATTATAAAGAGTTAAACACAACTGTATTGATCCCTGGGCGAAATTCACAAGATAAAGTATAGTTAAAAAACCAATATTTATAAAAATATAAATACAAAATAATAATAATATAATAATCTTGATATAGGAAATAAGATCTTACTTTATTGTGAAATGCAAGTTTACTGAACAGTTTTCACAAGACTTTCACAAGATGTTAAACTACTGAATGGCTCTGTACTGTACCTATAAGTATTAATTAACTTTAAAACATTAATATGTAGTTGTTACCTTCCACTCCACAAACTGCAGCGACTAAAAACCAGGCCTTGTCCTTTCTGATGTTGTCCTTGTAAAAAGCATTGGTTACATCATATAAAATTGTGTGTTTCTCCACTTCCATTATGAACACCTCGTCGTCCATGGTGCGTTTCGTAGTGGAGGTGTTGTGGGGTCTGCTAAATTAGTATATGTGGGGGATGGGCCTGGCCCGGATGCTCACCTTTCCACTTCCTGCGAGGGGGGGGCTGCCTGCCCGACTTTACCTTACGGCTGCGCCGCGGCAAAAATAGGATTCATCCTAATTTTAGTGAAGCGCTGCGCCGAGCCGCTTCTGGGACGCGTCTGAGCCGTAACGCGGCGCGTGTGGTGTAATAGCACCCATTGACTAGAGTGGCCGCGATCCTTACGACGATCGTAGCAACATCGGGCCATTCGTGAGGGCATCTTAAGCCATCGTATGACCGCCGGTGAAGTTTCTCAGGCTCCGGCAGCAACTTCGTGAGCGGCAACTTCGTAAGGCATCGTGAGGGCATCTTGTCAAATCGTGTCATCTTCGTGTTATTATCGGTGCATTCACCCTCACTCTGATCGGGGCGAATGCCCGATGGCACCGATGATAACAAGATGCCCTCACGATGGCCTTACGAAGGGCAACATTGACACACGAATTCAACACGAAAATGAACCTTCGCAAGGTCCTTCGGCAATTTTAAGGCATGCCAAAGATTTTGCCACCGCTCACGAAGTTGCTGCCGGAGCCTGAGAAACTCCACCGGCGGTCATACGAAGGCTTAAGATGCCCTCACGAATGGCCCGATGTAGCTACGATCACAGCCGAATTTGAACATTTCCTTTATCGTGTGTCCATCGGGTTGTTTTATTGCACAACAAAATCATGTAAATATATTATGTAAATAACCCAATTTGTGTTCTGTGAAACTAAAAAGGATATAATATATTATTTTGAAGGACAGTTGACAGGAAGTTGTTGTTGTTATGGAAACAACATTACGGAGAAAACGTAATATTTTCTACATATAACGACGGATAAAGTAAAGAACAAAGTCTGAAGATATCAGTACAGTATCATAGTACTGTAACATAATTGTTTTTGGTACTTTCATTGCAGTTGTATGTCTTAAATGTAATGTAAATGTTGCCTTCGTGTGTGGTTCGGGGCCATCATCGTGCAAAATTCACAATTCCATATTCGTGTGTCCATCGGGTGTCAATTTCGGGACAGTGTGACAGGGCCTTTAATGATACTGCTGTGACTGCACATTATCTGTAAGCCTTTTGAAATCTGGCTGATATTAGTGATTGCCAGCCGGAGGCAGTCAGTAAGATGTGCGTCAGTCATACGAGTTCTATACTTGGATTTAATTATTTTCATTTGTGAAAAGGCCGTTTCACATAAGTATGTGGAGCCAAAGTAGGCCTTCAGTTTAAGCGCACATGGCACAATCAGTGGATACCTCGCTCTACTCACGAGTGACCAAAAGTCCTGATCTCTTGCTCTGGTCTTCAATTCAATGTCGCTTTGCATTTCAATGATCTCCATGTCAACACCCATAGGTAATGTAAACACCTCCTGCATTTTAGCTGACAGCTGTTCAATGTCAACGCTGAGGAAAGGGTTTGATACAAAACCAACTACTTGCCCCATGTCTTGTAGCTCCACAAATCGAGCACCAAATTCTGATGTCAGTTTGTTCAAATGGGCGCAGAATTGTTCAGGATGGGAAGCAGTTTTGTCTGTGATGTTTTGTGACACCTTTTCAAGATTTGGGAAGTGTGTCAGCCTTGCATGTCTTAACTGAGTGGTCCACAAACTGAGCTTCACTTTGAATGCCTCCACTGCGCTAATCATGTGACCAAGCTCTCGGCCTTTCCCTTGCAATTCTCGGTTAAAGACCCCGTGTGCACCTGTGCATGATCTGTTATGCTAATACGTATAGTAATGACCAAAATTGTCCATTGGAACCCATATCAAAAGATGTTGGAATAGCAAGGAATTTGACGAGTTTTGAATTTGCCGCCGTGAAATCCGCAGTTGACCTCCGCCTTCGTGGGCGTGGCTTGCGATCTACTGCGTGACGTTACGAGATGGTCGCCGCCGAAGTGTTTACATTCATCACAGTTTATTGTTTCTCTGTTTCAAAGTCGAATTTATCAAAGTTTTTGAGCGAGTATTTGACTGGAAAGTGTGTCGGAGTCGACTGGAAGTGATTGCCAATCGAGAAAACCTGACAATGGAGGCGACAGTGAAGAAAAAGGGAGGAAAAACACACGGGAAGCGATGCATTGCCGCTGGCTGTAGTAATGTCAAGTCTGCCGAAGTGGCGATGTTTCTGTTCCCAAAAGATGAAGGTGAGTCTGGCTGCTGTCATTGTTTCGTAGATTCGTTGATTGTTCATGACAAATAAAGGCCACTGGTCGATTTGATTGAAAAGTTTTAACAGCTTGAGAGAGAGAGAGAAAGAGAGACTGAGAGAGTTACAGGGTTGTTGTTAGCATCTGGTGCTAGCTCGGAGCTAACGGAGATTAGCTGTTTCAACAATAAGGAGAGGGAGAGTCCTCTCCTGTGGGACTGAGAGAGATAACGTCAGCTCAGGGAGGTAAAGGACTCTGAGTGATTAGATTATAAACTGTAGCCTAAGTTATCTCAGTTGGTTTGGTCATCTATGTAAACAAATATTTCCATCTATGTTAGTTGTATAAAATAGGTTAAGAAATCCTTCCAATGTTTTTTGATTATTGAAATATATGTTTAATATGAGTGTTGAGAGCTGTATCCATAAATCTCTTAATGTTGCCCTCAAAGTGCACCAGATTGATGCCTTTAACTTCAATTTAAAGAAGGTGCATGCCCCCGGACCCCCCTAGAGGGTGTGAGGTCATCACAAATAAAACAGGTTCACATGGATAGGATACTAGATAAGTGTGCACACTCATTATGTACATTACACATTTTTCTTGGATTTGTTAACACTATAGTCCCTAATATATTTGTAGAAAGGCAGGAAATGGAATTAAATCGAGAACATTTTTCATTGTTTTGTGTCCCCCCCACTTCTCAAACCAAAGTTACACCCTTGTCTAGATCTATGACAAAATATTGTCCTTAACTAAATTGACTTCCATGGCCATGTTAATGATGTCATAATAGATTACCTATAGAATAGAGAGCTTATCTTTTGACTATTAATGGTTGGATTTATTTTATTTCTACAGATCTGTCAAAGGCATGGGCAAAGCAAACAGAGAACCAGGAAGGACTGGGAGCCTACCAAATACAGTGTTCTGTGCAGTGAACACTTCACAAGGGACTCCTTTGATGAAAGTGCTCTACTACGAGCGCAGATGGGCATTGCGACAAAGAGGACCTTGATCCTGAAGAAGGGAGCAATTCCAACTGTTTTCCCCAGAGTTGGGACTTCAGCTGTGGGACAACTTTCAACATCAACATCAAGACCGGCTCGATCTGCATTTGCAATGAGAGAGAGAAAGCGGGTAAAGTTGTTAGGCCTAATTTGTTGATGTTAAATCAGGATTGAATTCCGGTGGCTAGTAGTCTCCTGAATTATTATTGTTGAAATGGTATGAGCAAGGTGTAGGCCGATACTGTTTTGAATAATTTTGTAATCCATTTCATATTGTGTACATTTGCAGAAAGTAGAAGAACTCCTGGCAGAATCAGAAGTGGAGAGTAGCAGTTTTGCTTCCACAGAGGAATCAATGGAGATGGCATTGGCCACTGACACAGACATGGCACCGGAACAGGTTTGTGATTGCCCCCAGGTTTTGTTTTAGATGAGCACATTGGCTGGTTTTACCTTGCACGTTATCATGACTGGCACACACATGCAGCTTTCACACCAGCGCTTTTCCCTTTCTAGCTCCGAGCTAGAGCTTTTCTGGTTCAGCTCCAGTTTCCCTTTTCTGCTCCCGCTCTGTTCACACCGCCCAGCACCCGACTGGTGCTGCCGCTGCTGCGTCATGACGTCACCGTTTACATCGCTGATTTGCTCCCCAACGGCGTTACGGCGCTCACAACAACAACAACAACAACAACAACGGGGAACTGCTTCGGGTCGATGATCGTGTTGCTTTTAATCACACAAAGCCAGATTAAATTAAATAACGACTTCTCCAACCTTTTCTTTTTTTTTTTTTGCATAGCAACCGAAGCTAAACTGACTACTTGCTATTGCTATCCTATTGTGGCATAAACCGTTTTCTACAGGCACATTTTACCGGCGTATTTTTATTATGATTCTACTTGTGATAGTCGGACACGACAACCTGTGCAGCCCATGTATTGATTCCATCCGATAGCTGCTATACTACCAAACAAAACGTCTGCCTCTCTCCACAATGATCAATAACAGTGAACGGATGGTCAAAGTAAGGTACAAATAAACAGAATCACACGAAGCCTGGTTAGTGTGGCCTGACTTTATAAAGTGTGTTTATAAGCACTACTGCTTGTAGGCAGGCATGACAGTCGACCCATGTTCATGGGAGGAGGGTTTAGTTTCCTGCACGCCTCGACGTAAGAGAGACGTAAGCGACGCCACCTCTTAGCTCCGAAGCTCTTGCCTCTAGACCGATAATTTTTTGGAGCTGGAAGTGAACCGGATTCCGGAGCTAAGAGGCGGCGCCGCTGCGGTGTGAACAGGAAAAACCGGCACTTTTTCAGGCTGTGAAAGGGGCAACAGTGGACACATGAAAAAAAACCTTCTTTGTAATATGCACACCTTAGATCTTACACTTGTTATGTAAAACAAAAAGCTTAGCATTAGTCTTGTTCCAAACACCAAACATGCAACCGGCAAACCAGTCTGCTAAATATAATTAGTGTAGAAAGTTGCTAGTCAGGCATGATATTGACTTACATATGCATTGGCTCTAGCTAAGCATTACTGTAGGGTACATGTTTATCATGATAATATTGTCTAGAACTTCTAACCCCTCGAAAATATTTTACAACATCACACTATGAAATGTATGTTTTCACCTGGCAGGAACGACAGAGTCAAGATCAGGCCTGCCAGACAGACTGGACTCCAACAGCTACTGTCAGCATCAAGACACAGACTGGGAAACAACTCACAAAAACAAAGACACAGTCAAAGGGTAATGCCACTATTGATTGGTTAATAGTACTGCACTATTAAATCAAAGTTTAATCAGTTCCTAAAAAAAAAACCCACAACAGTTTGACAGGATGAGCGAGTGTGTCATATAATACTGTATTACAGTACGGGATATTCCTTCTAATGTTGAGTTTGTTAACTCTAAATAGTAAGCAACAGATCAACATAGATTTGTGGTTTTATATAAACACAATATAGTATTCCATTGATCATTTCATTTCCAGCATGCCAGGTGACGCCCGAGATGCTGACTGCAAGTCTACCAGTACCAGGGAGGCAGAGAAAGCTGAAAGTCCATGGCACCAGAGACCCAGCTACACCTGACCAGCCACCACAGGCTGCCTCTAGCACAGTGGTTCTCAAACTTTTTCTGTCAGGCCCCCCCTTTGGAGAAAAAAAAAAGTCGGGCCCCCCCAACACAAATAGTCAGGCTCAGTGGTGGCGCCAGAGATTTATTTTGGGGGTGCTGTGGGGTAGCTTGACGTTTCATAGAGGGTGCTCAAACATTTAGGGTTTCCCATTAATGTACCAGGCGCTACAGTGGAATGTTCTACTGCAACACTCCCCACGCATATACACAGTGTGACAGTTACAATGAAGGCTCGATAATCAGCTCACGGCATATAGGTGTAAGCAGGGGTAAAGTGCTATTTTTATAGGTGGTGTGGTTTATTTTTAAATATTGAAGTTAAAAGCATCAATCTGGTGCACTTTGAGAGCAAAATGAGAGATCTATGGATACATTTCTCATCCAGATGAAACAGAACTGTAAACAGATTTACTTTTTCTTTATGGATATTTTCACCCTTTTAAACTGTATTCTTTTTTTAATTATAGTATTTCATACCTGTTTTTCATTTATTCTCTTATTTTTGTATAACTATAATGATCATATAAACGTGTGCCTCGGAAATAATTGTTTACATTAATGGTGACCAAAACGTTTGAGACCCACTGAGATGACACTGAGAGTCCTTTAGCTCACTGAGTCTCTCAGTCTGGCAGGAGAGGACTCTCCTCCACTTTGTTGTTGAAAAAACTCCTTATTAGCGTAGCTCGCTAGCACCAGAAGCTAACAACAACGATCTCCAGTACTGGGTTGCGTTCCAATAGTCCATTTAGCTTAGGAACCTTCCTAACCAAGTGAAATGACCCGGAAATACGTCACTGGCAGCCATGATAAGTGCCGTTCCAATTCTCCAAATGAAAGGAAAGGAGGTTTCAAACTTTCTTTATAACCTCCTTTAGCTTAGGAATCACTGGACCTCCCTTGACGAAAGGAAAGAAGAAAATGCTGCCCCACAATGCATTGCAGCCGCAGCATTTGCCGTCACTCAACAGTCGGCCGTTCACGGAAACAACCGATTATGACCGAGAAATGATATCATGAAAGTTACGGTGCTTATTAAGCATTTTAAAACGTATGTGGTAAGTTGCCAAAGTGCTTTGTTTTGAACGTTCATCAGTATTATAATCAAAAAGAGAAATATGAACGTTAGTTTTTACTGAAATGATCAAATAACATTTCACAGTCTTTACTGAGCTGTGTGGAGTTTGTTCAACTTTTAAAAGATGTTTGAATGGTGATATACACAGTGATAGATGTTAAGGACTAACGTTTATAATAAATACATCTGTATTGATATTAAGATATTTTCATAGTTCATACAATCATACGTATTGGGATCATTTGTATTAATGTGGACCGGAGGGAGAGGGTGACGAGCAGAAGTTTCACTTTCCTTTTTTATTTCAATTCCAACTTTGGTCATGAAGAATATGTTTCTCTGTTGTCCACGTTCATAAAGCATAAAGCAACAGCATCAGAGCACGGTGCAGAGTCTCTAGATGAGTTTACAGTAGTCCCTCGTTCTTATTAAACATCCATGTTGTAGTCCGCTGTATAGAAAACTGTAGTTTCCATAGTTTCCCCACAGCAGCAGACGCACATTCATGACGTCCGCTGGCGCATCATAAACACGTCGGATAGTGAAAGTGCATTCGGATTCTCTAAAGTACCGCAGTCTCTTCTCCTAAATCCTTTTGAATTCTCCTATCCACTATCCCTTAACCCCGTGACGTTTCACTCAGAGGTCAAGGAATAGGAGATAGGGTTAGAATTTAGGAGCTGATTTTTGGATTATCGGAACGCAACCCTGGTGTGCTCTCTCTCTCGCACATACAAATGGCTCGTTCCACACACACACACACACACACACACACACACACACACACACACACACACACACACACACACACACCACACACACACACACACACACACACACACACACACACACACACACACACACACACACACACACACACACACACACACACACACACACACACACACACACACACACACACACACACAGAGAGTCGAGCTTTAATGAAACACAGAGACCCAGACGTAATAGTACTGTTGCATATTATTTTCAAATCAATAATTTTTCAAATTATGATTTAAAAAAAAATGTTTTTAATTTTTTATTACAATTTTTCCTCCTGGTCTCTCGCGCCCCCCCTGGCATGCCTCTGCGCCCCCCAGGGGGGGCGCGCCCCCCACTTTGAGAACCACTGCTCTAGCAGCAGCAGCAGCCAGGCGTCGAAGCTGGAGCAACACCAACTGGAAGACGCGCCGTCCAGCAGTCCAGCTGCACCACCATCAGTATCAGGCTCCTCAGACTGGGAACCCAGTAGCCCCATTCTTCTGACAAGTCAGATCTGTCAGAAAGTCGGGAAGCATTTGGGGATGAGATCTGCCACAAGGAACCCAAATACATCGTCTTTGGCTCCAGCCTCGGGAAACTGCTACAGTGGTGCCACTGTCCATCTTGCGGCAGCGTCGACATCCGTCAAGTGTGGACAACCACTGGAACACTACCAAACATGTGACTCCTGTCTGCAGGCATCTAAGTGGCACCGAGCATTGGAAACTTCCCTGCAGGCAACATGCTGTTGTCTGCAGGCATACTGTTTGCCGGTGCGTCGCCAACAAAGGTGCTGCGAGTCCTAAACCACATGGGTGTGATGACCTACGGGAAACGAACATTCTTCTCACACCAGCGAGACATCCTGCAGCCTGCAATACAGGGTGTATGGACCACCTAACCAACAGGCAGCCCACATTGCGATGCTGCAGACTGAAGGGCGACCTCTGGTTCTGGGGGGTGCCGGCAGGGCCGACAGCCCTGGACACTGCGCAAAATTTGGAACATACACTACAATGGAGCTGGAATCAAATGTGGTGCTAGACCTACAGCTGGTGCAGGTACAGTTTATATTGTTCAAGTTCAGGGTTTTGTGTGAGAAATGTAAATGTATATCTGTAAATATTGTAATAGTAACAGTGTTTCAAATCATATTCAGCTCATCGCAGAGCTCCTGTCTAGTTATCTGCCTAACTGGAATGTTCCCTGCTGTATTTTCAGAGCAACGAGTGTGGTGGGAGCTACCATATGGAACTGGAAGGCCTGAAGAGGATGGTAGCCTTCTTTGAGGACATCCTGGAGATTGGCACTCTCGTCACAGACCGACATCGCCAGATTGCCAAATGGATTAGAGAGAATATGCCGTACACAAAACATCTGTATGACATCTGGCATGTAGCCAAGTGTATGTGTCAATGTTGTTTCTTTTGAAGTTCAAGGAGTAGAGTCTTCTATTGAGTTATCGCAAAGTTGTTATCACCAGACAGACATTGCAGCATGCAGTGTCACAAATCTTATTTGCACACCTCACTCAAATAGATAGATCTCTTTATGATGTCAGTTTTATTTATTGTCTTTGCAGCTGTTGGGAAGAAGCTGAAAGCCATCTGCAAGCTCAAGGGCTGTGAGGACCTGAAAGCATGGCAACAGAGCATCATCAACCACTTGTACTGGGCAGTGGTTTCCTCCACGCAAGACAACGCGGAACTGATTGTGGATAAATGGAAGTCGGTGGAGCGGCATGTCCTAAACCTCCACAGCGGCCATGGTGGAAAGTTCCCCACATGTGCGCACAAGAGACTACAAGGCAGGGCTCACAAGAAGAAGTGGATCAAACCAAGTGAGTTTAGAGTCAATACTCCTTTTTCTGATATGGCGGCAGACGTGACATTTAAAATTACGTCTGTTGCGTCAGCAACGGGTGACTGTAATTTTAACCGTCATCCACCGCCAAAAGGAGTATGGAATGTATACAGTGTATACATACTGAGTGATTAAAAACCCAGGACATACCCAGCAACAACAATGTACTGACTGTCTTATGGTTGGGTACATAATCCAAAAAGTTACATCTGAGTAACAAACATTAGAATTGATAATCCATAATGTCAAGCACTGCCATTGAAATGTGTTGATGATTGATTTATTGATCTGTTGATTGCAGGTTCACTATCAGCTGTCAAACTGGTGACAGACAAGATGCTGTGCAAGGACATCGGCAAGCTCTCTGCCGTACACCAGACGTCCAAGGTGGAGGGCTTTCACAGCCTCATCATTCAGTTTGCACCAAAGTCTTACGTGTACTCCTACACTGGCATGCTGTGCAGGTTGGTCTTTTCAGCATATCATTCGAAGGCTTGTACCAGCTAAAGACTTGTTTCAGTTACTTGGGAATGGGCGTCTTTGTACCGTGCTGAACCAGGTCCCCGTGCTGTATAAAAGCTTGCGACGTTACGTCACATCTCCCATAGTGTGTCAAAATGGAGGAAGGAACTGTGATGAAGTTGTCAACTCCAAGACACACATTGCCAGGACTAAAATAAAACACGAAATCACTTTCTGAATCAATATCAAGTTTAATAGAGCTGTTCATGTATAGACGTGGAATAATTACAAAAGAGAGATATTTCTTTTTACATTTTGAAAACTGTTTCTTTGTTTATGTTAACAGAACCCTTCTTGCCGGACTGCATTACAACGAGAATGCCAGCAGACATACTGCAACTACGAAGGCGGGAGAACAGAGGTTCAAAATCCGCTACCCCAAGTACAAGGCTGGAGGTCATGTTGTGAAGAAGATCCTAGTAGAGGCAACATTCAGTGAGTTTGAAATTAAATTACTCAAAATAATATTGTCCTGATTGGTAATGTACCGGTACTAATGATTTAGTAACTAATTCAGTTCAAAACCCCAATTGAAAGAATGATCTCGGCTTGATGACAGACACCATTTATTATTATTAACAGAATTTTGTATTCTGTTGCAGGCTATGTGGATGATCTCATGAGAGAGGTGGTCGACCTCTGCAAGAAACCCAGCGCAGACAGGCCTGTACAGCTGGAGGAGCCTCCCACTCTGTCCTCGGCAATGGAGAAGCCTGACAAAGCAGAGGCCATCAAGGCACATGCCAGTCGTTTCAAGACCAAATAGTCTGTCACTGTGCAGCTTCAACTGTGGAACTGTATTAAACATTCACTTCAGAACTGTATTGTCACTGTCCTTCTTCATAACCGTGATAGTCCATGGATGGAAACTGTCGACGAATTCGGTTCACTGCACAAGAGGGCAGTGGCACTCTTATGTCGCGTCCTAGGTAACCCCAGCAAAGTCTCACCAGCTGGCGGTACGCTGTGTATCGGTGGCGTCTGCAAGATAAAACATTATAGCATTGATATGACGACAGCTACTGTCAAGAGACTACTACAAATGAAGGACAATAGATGATAATAGGTCAACTTCAAAGTTACATTTTCTTATACTCAGATCATAAAAGACTAATATTCAAACGTATAAAGTTGCAAAAGTTGTCATGACATCATATAAATTGATACATTTATATACTAGTAATAGACTTTATTGTAAATAGTGTTTGTAAGGCTTACTCATTGCCCTCTTGCTGGAGATGGCCATAATGTTGCCTGTATCCATAGTATGCTATACGCAGCACCCAGATGTATAGACAGCCAGATCGGAAGCCGGGGTGGTCGATTATGCAGCTGTGGACACCATCCTCCTCCATGGTCCTGGTGACAGCGGGGATTTCCCGACAGCACACACTCTCGGCTACAGTGTCCATGTTACAGTTGTCGCACTGACACCTAAAACATATAAAACAGATGTAACATTATGATTAGCAGGAATGCCAGGATGTTTCAGTGTTGTCAGGTTGCGACATTTTGCAAGGTCACTGGATTTTATCATTTTAACTTGGAACTGTATATTGTTGAATTTTATGCAGAAGATCCAATAAAGTTAGACTATGTGCGCATGAAAATCATTTCTTGTTCTCGCCCCCTGATTATCTGATAGGTGGAATTATTCCCATAAGCTGCAGATAAGCAGAAAAACAGGGCTGGTCACCCAGGCGTATGTTTTAATTCAATGACCAGAAAGTTCTAATTCTAGTTGAATAATACTCTAGCACAGTGTTTTTCAAAGTGGGGGCCCCGACCCCCCGGGGGGGCGCCAGGGGGGTCACGCAAAGTTTGAGGGAAACAGGATTTTTTTTTTAGATGTTATTAATAACTGTATATCTATCAATCTATGTGTCCTTTGATGCCAATCTTTTAATATTTTTTGTTTTTGAATCACACAACCGCCCTTCAAGCCAATCAGAATCGAGCTGCCGCTAATGAGATTGAAACTGAGTCTCTGCTCAGCTTTTGGAGCAAGTGAGAGCTAGTGAATGTTTCGCTCTGCAGCTGGATGAGAGCACGATGTAGCAAATGTCGCAGAATTGCTTGCAAACATCAGATTTATTTCAGAAGACAACTTTGTTGAGGAAATATTATTTTTGCAAAGCACTGGAAGGTAGGACCACATGAAGAGACATTTTCCAAGTTTTAGATGAGTACATCATCTCAAATGGACTTGACTTGTCTCGTTGTGTGGGTGTGTGTTCAGATGGAGCAGTGGGGCTATGACAGGCAAAGAAAGCGGAGTGACAGCTTTTATCAGGCAGAAGGCCCCAAATGTAGTGGCAATGCATGCTCAATCGTGAGGCACTTGTACACATCATTTAAAAAGGGTTAGACTAAAAAATTGCAACAGGGGGGTCCCCGCCAGAGGATAATGCTATATGGGGGTCCTTGGCATGGCAACGTTTGGGAACCCCTGCTCTAGCACATGACATGTACATAAGCTAATTATTTCCCAGAGGCTGAGCCCAAGCCCAAGCCCCCCCCCCCTATTTTCCAATCGACAGTGACAGCACAGTTACTGCTAACCATTCAGTGTTCTGTAGCCGGTCAATGTCTTCCCCATCGTCCATGTCGTCGCCATCATCCTCCCCACTTGACGTCCCTGACGGCTCAAATCTGTAGGGTTCAATTATGTCCTGCGCTTCCTCATCGTTACTTCCATCTTCTGTGCCACTTTCCTCATCTATCCTGTCTGAAAAATCAATAATTTCTCTCGCACTTGTATCACTTTCCAAAGTCTCCGCCATGTTTACAATCACAACTGGGCCCATCTTGTGACGTCACAGCCGCTATCGTCTGCAACTTCTGGTAGGCTTAGACGGCCGTTATTATTAAAATTAATTTTTAATTTTTAATAATTAATTAATTAATAATTAAAAATTATTTTAGCCATGAACAGGCACAATGATATGTAAGGAATGAAACTGCCATTTCATTTTGGCGCAAAAACATGCACTTCAAGGCAGGGCCGGACTGGGACAATAAGTCAGGCCGGGAATTATACACCCAGCCAGGCCACTACCAGTTTTTTGTGGCATTTTGCTGGATTTATTTGTCAATATTTATAGTGTTGCTGCCCATAGTGATAGCCCTCTAAATCTACTACCAAAAAATAAACATATGGCGATGGGTTACTATTTAAAAAAAATGTGCAAATCTATTTAGGAACCTATTCATGTGAACATATTTTAAGTGGGGGTGGACCTCAAATCCTATAGGGGGGTCCGGGGGCATTCTCCCCCGGTAAGATTTTTTTTTTAAAGTTGGACTTAAATGCATCAATCTGGTGCATTTTGAGGGGGAAATAAAGAGAGAGACTACACCTATATGAAACAGAACTGTATACATTTAAATAATCATAAAATCATAAGAACATGGCCATAACCAATAACATACCATATCCAATATGAAAAAACATTGAAACTTGTTTATTTATTTGTTTTTGGTTCATTTATATATACATTTATAGTTGTGAGTGTGTCTGTGCTCCTGAACCAGCCACTCCTGTCTCCCTCCTCTCCCCCCTGCTCCTCTTTGAGGCAGCAGCAAAGACTAGTTTTAGATCTCAACAAGTTTTTAAAGTTTATCTTACATTTTTTCACCTAGTTAACGTTTTTTTATTATTATTCATCTATATTTTACTAATCACTCCCCCCTCAAATGGAAATATGTGTTTACATGAATGGTGACCAAACCGTTTGAGACCCACTGAGAACTAAGTTAACTATCTAAACACTCAGCAGAGTCCTTTACCTCACCTGAGCTGTAGTTATCAGTCTCTCAGTCTGACAGGAGAGGACTCTCCTCCACCTTGTTGTTGAAACAGCTCCTTATATCCGTTAGCGCAGCTAGCTAGTACCAGATGCTAACAACAACAATAGCCTACACGTAACCGATGCGCGCGATTTCTCTCTCTCGCTCGCTCGCGCCACACATAAACACACCCTCCCGAGCTTGAATGACACACAGAGACCAATCGAGGGCATTATGGTCTGTATGAAAGTGGCCATGTCGGCAGGCCACATCATGTACAGCCAGTCACCCTCTGTGAGGCAGAGTCAGACCCACATTTGCGCAGCGTTGCGTTCACAATACATACATAAAAAAAATCCTCAGGCCAGCAGGCCACTTAGCAGGCCAGGCCATCGGGAAACCTCCCGGTGCTCCCGATGGCCAGTCCGAGCCTGCTTCAAGGGCACTTTAAGGTCAATGAGTTTTGCAGTCAGATCGGTAAGGAACCCCAAGTCCAATATCCAAGTATCGTCGGACAGCTGCTCATACTCCTCGTTCCTCGACTTCAGAAAACTGATGATCTCTGGCAGCAAATCCAGAAAACGCTGGAGCACCTTGCCCCGACTGAGCCACCTTACATCTGCGTGAAGGATCAAATCTCCATACACAGAGTCCAGCTCGTCCAATAAAGACTTAAATAGCCGGTGCTGGAGTGCTTTTGCGTGAATTGAGTTGACAATCTTAACAACAACATTCAATACATGCGACATGTCAATTGCTTTAGCTGCCAATGGCTGTTGATGTACCACACAGTGATAGTTTACAAATGGTGGAAAGTCTGGGTCTTTTCTGCACAGCGCAACAAATCCTGAACGAACACCGAGCATCGCTGGTGCCCCATCGGTTGTGAAGGACACTATTTTATGAATGGGAATCTTGTACTCATGAACATAGTCCTTGAATGCCTTGTACACATCCTCACCCCTGGTTCTTTCTTTCAATGGGATAAGGGCAAGAAAGGCCTCCTTGACAGTCAAATCTGTGAAAACCATCCGGACAAACACACCTAGCTGGGCTGTGTCTGTGGCATCGGTAGACTCGTCAAATTGAACTGAAAAGTATTCCGAGAGAGACAAGTCTTTTAATACTTGCTGGGATACATCTTCGGACAATGACTGGACTCTTCTGGCTACAGTAGGTGCACCAAGTGGTACACTTTTTATCCTTGCTTTTATGTCCTCTTTGTTTTTGAAATCCGCAAACAAGACGTCAGCTGTGGCGCTCATTGCTTCTTTAATCATCTCACCATCCGTAAATGTTTTTTTGTGCTGAGCCAAAATATGGCTAATCCGGAGGGACGTTTCTGTAGCTGCATTGCTCTTTGCTGTAGGCGCGATGAAAAGCGACTGCTGTGCTTATAGTCCTCTTTTCAGTTCATCAATTATTTTGGTTCTTAATGCGCTGTTGAGTGGATATGAGTCTTTGAATTTACCATGGGTGCTCGCATGATGGCGCTCCAGGTTGCCCCGTTTTGCCAAGGCTACCGCCTGTTGGCATATGAGGCATATAGTCTTCTTTCACTGATGTGAAAAGAAATTCATGCTCCCATTCCGGGTGGAAATAATACGTTTTTGATTTCTTTTTCGCCGGACCCTCAGCCATATCGATGTTGGTTAAAGGTTAGCAGAACTTGGTACAGTTTAAGTTACTCCTCAAGATGACCGTTAAGATACGATTTTTAACCCCACCCACAATTGCATGCAGCAATTCATAGACATCAACATATCTAATAACCAATTGGAGTTTGTAAAATGACCTGTGCGTGATTCAAATCAACAAGCCAGAGCTAGCTCTAAAAAGTTTGTTTAAACAACCAACCAACCAGAGCATGAACATTTTTTTTTTTTTTTGGAAAATATTTTTATTTTGTAAAATATTATTTATTTATTCTTTAAATGCTAGGGATAATAATAATAATATATTTTATTTATAAGCGCACTTTTCATTTGCGTAAACAAAACTCAGTGCTACAAAATTAAAAATTAAAAAGGGTGAAACAAAAACAACAAAAACAATAAAAAACCATTTAAAAACAATTAAAACAACATAATAAAAGCTGTGACATTCATGCCGGTGTAGCAGCGACGTGCAGTCAGGGGAGGCAGAACCTCACCTGTCATACTCCAATGTAACGGAAAAACAACTAAAGAAAAACTAAATAGTAATAATAATAAAATGTCTCCACTGATCTGTGTTGTAAATGTGATTTCTGTATGATTCCAATCGCTTTTTATAGTCAAAATCAGCAAATTTGCCGAGCTCCGCTACAACTACGGGTAGCGATGAGAAGTGAGGCAGGGACGAGCTCTGCTTCTCGTAAGCCCACAGTAACTGGCTGGAGCGCGGGCACTAATGTAGCGCGGGCACTTATTTTGTGAGCGCGCTCAAGCCAGTTACTGTGGGGTGAGGTGAGGCACAGATGAGCTCTGCCTCACCTCAGAATGCGTCACCTCACAGAAACTGGCTGGAAAGCGGGCACTAAGCGCATGCCTGCACCATCTCACTGTATGTCACCTATGTAATGTTTGTAGATCCCTTTATTATATTTATCCTCGCCATCCATAGTCTCTAAATAACTTATTTCACGTATATATGATATTTAGGCTCGCTGGTCTCATCATACAACGGCAATGAAAAAAGCACCAGGGGAGCCAGCCACAACCTCTGCCGCACTGAAGGGGGCGCAAGTGAGCCCACAGGTTCTTGTTGCTACTGTTATTCTACGCAGACGCAAACAACAAACTAGACTTTTGAAACTAGAGAGATAAGGAGGACTTTTACAAAAAAGTAATAGAGATTGTTGTCCAGAAGGAGAGCATGGACTTAATCTTCAAGTCAAGGTAAGACCCCAATTGTAATGAAAATGGGATCTTACTAAGAAAGAACAATCCAATATTTAGATTTCGGGTATCCTTTTGTTGAACGGTCTGTTTAAAATGAATCGAAGCATCAGACTAAAAAAGCTTTTGAATATAACCGAATATTTCGATTAAGGTCCAAATATAATATTTGTAAATCTGACTTTGAAAGAGTCAGTGCCTCACCAGCCATGAACCTCACCGCACGTCACTGCGGTGTAGGTACCATATCTGCTCGGGGTACCATATCTGCTCGGGTGTATATCCGTCATATCCGTCATATTGTACGGCAACTCACCGCAACTCACCTCCCTCTGCTCCCAGCGCTCTGCTACACACCGGCCGTCTGCGGAACTGCAGCCGGAGGAACTCGGGACAGCTTGTTATGTGTGGGGTCCTATGGTGGGGTCCCAAAACTGACACGGGAAATAGATTTTAAAGAAATAAATAATAATAATAATAATAATAATAGGAACAGCGAAATACAATATAAATTAATACTAATTTAAGTATGACACATTTATGTACTAATTTTTATTTCTTGATCTGTAGCTATTTGTTTGTCAGTATATCTCATTTACTTTCCCTATTCATTTATTTTTTCATATTTTTGCATGTATTTATTTACACATTCACTGTTTATACTTATTCCCGCATTTGGACCTTTTTTATATTTATGTACTTGTGCACATAAATAATGTTTCTAATTATTTACAATTAAAAAATATATATATTCTGCGTTACTTTAGCCAACACTTTTATAAGGCCACTAGATTAGATAATTACGAAATGTGTAGATAGAATACATATCTTTCAGGTTGTTATTTTGTCATTATGTTCAATGTTTTATTTACCTTTTAGTATTTGTATATAGTATCTGAACTTTGGGGAGGAGTTGGGAGACACACGACACATCAAATCACATCTACAGATCAAGACGAAGCGAATGGAAGTACTCCCATACTCCTAGCGTGAACATGTTTGTGAAAAACGTGTGCAAAGTCTCCGAAAATCCAAAGAATAAGCTCATATTTGAATTCCCCATAAAAAAACACATCATTTAGTAAAAACAAGGCCCCATTTATCATCTACTCTCTGAGACGATTCCAGGGATGCCTGGCTTGAGTTTCTACCACCAGGGAAAGTGGACAAAAGTGCCCGAGATCAGCCTCTTAATTTACCCAGGGCCTAGTGCTTGGCTTTGGAAACAACATGACGGAGAAATAATTAATATCTTCTCCATATAATAACGGTCCGAACAAAGTAAAGAATGAAGTGGAGGCTATGCCTGTTTGAAGTTGTTGCTATGAAAACAACATGACGGAGAAAAAGTATCATCTTCTACATATAATAACGGACAAAGTAAAGAATGAAGTGTAGGCTATGTTTTAATGTTCGGAATTTGACCGTGTATGATGGCCTTCTTGAGTTGCCGTACAATCCGTCATATGACGGATGCGACGGAAATACACCCGAGCAGATATGGTACCCCGAGCAGATATGGTACCGACCAGTCTATGGTAACGACACCGGCATGGCATAATGTGGGGGATTTAAAAATCTAGTTAAAGGCTATTCTAAAAAGCGTTTTTAGGCCTTTTTTGAAAGCCTCCACAGTCTGTGGTGTCCTCAGCTGGTTTGGGAGGGCATTCCACAGTCTCGGAGCAGCGGAGCAGAAGGCTTGGTCTCCCATGGTCTTCAGTTTTGTCCTTGGTGGGATGAGGAGGTTTGCCTTTACTGAACGTAGGTTCCTCGTGGAGGTTTGTGGGGTTAGCAATTCCTGATGTAGGAGGGAGCATTTCCATATATGCACTGATGAGTGAAGAGGGTGATTTTGTAGTCAATCCTGAGTGAGACCGGGAGCCAGTGCAGTGATATCACCCTCGACAGTGAAGGCTTTGAAGATCGACCAGTCGATCGCGATCGACCTGTTGGTTACCCCTGCTCTAGATGATAGGAACCACTGGACCTCCTTTTACGAAAGAAGAGGAGAAAATGCTGCCCCACAATGCCTTACGGCCACAGCATTTGCCGTCACACAACAGTCACGGAAACAACCGATTATGACCAGTGTTGTGCTAGTTACTGAAAACCAGTAACTAGTTACCATTACTAGTTACTTCATGTCAAAAGTAATTCAGTTACTTTACTAGTTACTTACACCCAAAAGTAATGCGTTACTGTGAAAAGTAACGTTTTCGTTACTTGAAAAAATGTCTCCCATTAATTCCCTTATCGCCTTCATTTCAGTACTGTTATTGCATTAGAGAATAATACAATCTGTTGATCAACTTGACATGCATTATATGCAATCTGGATTGCATCGATATTAGCTGGCTTTCCATTTTTGTATATTCTTTCTCCAGGTAGTTGGAAAAAGTTTTCCGTCCCATATGCCGTGTGCCGCCCGGACATGCTATCATGCTAACTAGCTTCCTGAAAGCGGGTGACTCCACTGTAGCAATAGCCTGCATGTGTTCTACAACATACCGTGCAATGGCTTTATCGACTTTTCCCTGGCCAGCAGTCCCTTGGTTAAAATCCAGCCGCTGTTGCTTAGGTGGAGGTGGAGTGGCGTCGGCTGAGTCTCTGTGGTCTTAGCTACTAGCTTCGTCTCAGCATGTTGTTTTTGCAGATGTTTTAAGATATTTGAATTACTGGTTTGGGCAGTAGATAGGATCTTTGACCCGCCAGGACACAACTTACATTTAACTAAAACGTTCTTTTCTTTGTGCTCGACAAAAGTGAAATAGTGAGAATATCTCCAGGTGGAGAAACTAGACTTGAGCTCCACCGCCGCCATGATAGTCTTGTTAGTAAACAACACAAACACGCCCACAGCCCGTCTCCGCATGTGACACAGGAAGTATCTAAGTACATTTACTCAAGTACTTAAGTACAGTTCTCATCTCTGTTCGCCTGGCTGTTGACTATATAAAAAAACTAACGCAGTAACGGAGTAACGCACCATGTAGTAACGGTAACTGAGTTACTGAATATAAAAAGTAATGCGTTAGCGTACTAGTTACTGCCAAAAGTAACGGCGTTACAGTAACGCGTTACTTGTAGCGCTTTAGACCCAACACTGATTATGACCGAGAAATTATATCATGAAAGTTACGGTGCTTATTACGCTTTTTAAAACGTATGTGGTAAGTTGCCAAAGTGTTTTGTTTTGTATTATAATCAAAGAGAGAAATATGAATGTTAGTTTTTACTGAAATTATCAAATAAAGTCAACATTTCACAGTCTTTACTGAGCTGTGGGGTTTGTTCAACTTTTAAAAGATGTTTGAATGGTGATATACACAGTGATAGATGTTAAGGACTAACGTTTATAATAAATACATCTGTATTGATTTTAAGATATTTTCATAGTTCATACAATCATACGTATTGGGATTATTTGTATTAATGTGGACCGGAGGGAGAGGGTGACGACGATTATACGTTTCACTTTCATTTTTTATTTCAATTCCAACTTTGGGTTAGGGCGATCAAGAGAAGAGAGAGAGTAATGTAATAAAACACGGTTTTCTCATAACTTCAGTGAAAATGCTCCAAACAGCCCAGAACTTCACAGCTTTGGTAACGATGCAGCCATCAACGCATCTAAGCGTATTATGGAGTGTCATCAAATGCCGTTGCCATGGCGACAGACCACTCGCCATGAAACAGGATGTCGCTGTAAGTCCAATCGACACGTCCAATCGTCCCCCAATCTTCACTTGTATATCACTGGTCCATGCCTCAACAGCTCTACGCCAAATTCTCACCATATGCCGTTTCCATGGAAACGCATCCCTCGCCATAAAACGTGATGTCGCTATAACTCCTATGAAAATGTTCAAAAAGTGCCCAAACTTCACCTGTGTGCTAACAGTCCAGCCGTGAAGACATCTACGGGATAGTTTTGAGATTTCTTCAAACGCCGTTGCCATAGCAACACAATGCTCACCATGAAACACGGTTTTCTCACAACTTCAGTTAAAATGCTCCAAAACTTCACAGGTTTGGTAACGATGCAGCCATCAACGCATCTAAGTGTATTATGGGATGTCATCAAATGCCGTTGGCATGGCGACAGATCATTCACCATCAAGTTAGTTAAGTTTGCAGTTCAAATATTCTGCTGCTTTTCCAAGCCTTTTTACTTTCTTTTCTTCTCTCATCACACATTCAAGCCCCCAGTGTTCATGTATCATTTCAATCTAAATTCTTCACTTTCTTCTTACACATTACATTTCAGCATAGCAGTTTTGCGTCAGCTTTTCAGCATAAAGCATTCCCACTAGCAATTTCTTCAGGAATTGCATTCTCTAGTTCAAAATAAGACCTTAATCTAAAGTATTCTTTAATGTTTAAATAAAGCCTTATTAGTTTGTCTGTCTGTGTCTCCTATTAATATCTAATAATACAAATAATACATTTCAATAACGTGCTTTAACCACCAGGTGTCCCTTTCTATCAGCTGTGCACCGTTATGGTGTAACAACACACTCTCACTCCCTAAACGTCCAGGAGCGACGCTTGGTCAGGGTCCCGTGGCGTGCAGTTGGGACGCTCCGAGACTCCTTCAGCTTCATAAACGGACGCAAAGAGCTTTCAACTGATTGCAATGTATTCCCATCGGCGGCGGTATTTGACGCTTAGGGAAGCACCGCACCCGTTTATGTCGGCAGCTCTTAAAGGCAATGTGAGCGTCCATTCCCATTGGATAACGGAGAATTGTACACCCGGAAGTAAGTATTCTCCTTACTGTCGATTGATTTGACAGTGATATCTCCACTACTATTAGGATATTCCTTGTTGTTCTCGCGTCCAGGAGAGAAACTTAAAATAAAGAGACCAATGGAGTCTCTGGCATAAGGTTCAAATTGGTACTTTAATTAAGTAACGTGGTAATAGAACAAGCAGAAGGTAATGAAGAGACAATTGCCGGCGTTGCCTCGGTGTAGCTGCGGCGGAGGAAGGACAGGTCATCCTGTGTCCAGCCGTCCCCTTTTAACCTCTCCCGTGCTGTGGAGGAGGGGGCCGGCCGCCTCAGTCTTCAATGTCCGACATCGCGTAAAACAGGATTTCGATATTTGATATTCATTGCTTACATCCACACACCTTTTCTCCTCCTTATCTCTTTCATAACTTTTTATTTAATACTTTATAACGGCTTCAATAGCCACTTTAATAATACTGGACGGTAGCCCCGGATGTCACTTACAGTATCTTCTTGATTTTTTATATTCTATATTTCTATCATTGACCTTCTACTTTCCCCCTATGAAAGTATGTATTCTTAATATTTTTTTCATCAAATAACATTATTCAACAAAAATACAATAGCACACAAGGTACACACAGCATACTAATAATAACTTTGTATTATTAGTGTAGGACACTTATGTATGTATAACATCTGAAGATGTGTAGTTGTATTCATGTTTTTACATAATTTTACAGGATATTGCTATACTATTTCTCATGTTTTACTTCTACACATTAATATCTGATTTGTAAAACATCACAGACAGAAAGCCATATCCGTCATTTAATGGTAAGCTATTGAAATTGTGATTCCATAGATGTGTCTCCCATCACCCAAATCCCCTGACTATTCTCTCAACTCATTTACATTCTTACATTCAAAGAAAATCAGTAATATCTTTAAAAACTACAAGTCCTTTTCTATCAGCTGTGCACCGTTATGGTGTAAATGTAACCTATCTACCAATTGGATCAAATATAAAAGTCAGCCGAATTAGTGTTGATACTGCAAGGAGACGTATTTTGTGAAAAGAAATGTAAGATGTTGTTTAATTGTTGATATATTTATGATCCACGTCACATATTCAGTTTTGGCGGCAGTTCTCCTGTTTGTCCAGAAGTCTTCTCATCAGGGCTCTATAAATAAAGAACTACAGCAGATGTGTAATATTTAATGCAGCCGAACTGTGTATTACAATGCCATTATGTGATGACTTCCAAAGAGAAAAGCTAGAACACTCTGAATAAAGTGTTTTTTTATTTTTTAAAAATGTTTTCGGATATCATATCGCATTAACATCTTATCCCAACATGCATTGCGGCTTAAACATCCAATCAACGTGCTTCAAGCTGAGGATCTTGGGTAATCAGTTCAGTGGGTTTGTGGTGTGTATCGCTCAAAATGTCCCTTATAGGCCTACGTCTGTTTCCGGTGACTTTATTTACAGCTAAAAAGCCCAAGATGATAGAATTAAACGAATAAATAAAAACAAGGATAATTGTGTGTTATTGTTCAGTAAATAAGAGTGTGTTATTTAGAAAATAATAACAAATTAGAAGGAAAAAAAGATTTTAAAAAATAATTTATTTTCCTCACAGATGGCAAACAAAGTCCGACATTATACGATTTAAAATAAAAACAAATAAATAAAAAGATAAAACACTGGCATGTAATTTACGTTAGAATAAATAGAATGGTTTTGAATAATAGATGAGAGTAAAATCTACGTCACTTTACAGCCCCGCCCACTTTTGGGGAAACCAAAGCTGTCATTTGAACGGCGATCAAGCCTGAAGCCACAGAGATCTTCTGTTACTGTCCTTTCTTCTTAGAGGAAGTACAGAAACACGTAACTCTAGATTTGTTTTAATGTTTGAGGTGAAATAAATGACACAGCAGCTTTTTGGCATGTTAAAACTATTATTTTCTGCCTCGCTTTTGGTCCCGATAGCCCTTCTTGACTTTTTTAAATTTGTTGCCAATCTGTTCCACGGTACGGTAAAAACCAGCGGTTGCCATCTCTTTCTGCAAGTGTTGGAGAATTGCTTTGGACCGCGTGCTCCCCTCCAGCTTCCTCTGTACCTCTTCAGTAGACCAGATTCCCAGCAGGTAGCTGGTCTCTTCAGTGGACCACTGCTGCTTATTAAGTTTCTCCATCGTTGTGTACAAACTGGATAAAACGCAGGCTTTTTGTTGTTGTTCAGGAGTTGATCCCGCCCCCGCCTCGACGTAAGCGTGACGTATGTGGTGCTTTTGGAAAAAATGTTGGTGTTTGAAACGAACCGGATTCCGGAGCTAAGAGGCTGCTCCGCTGCGGTGTGAACAGGAAAACCCGGTACTTTTCAAGCTCCAGCTCCGAAGCGGCCCTGAAACACCGTTGGTGTGAAAGAGGTATGAGAGGATTTTATAACGTCAGCTCAGTGAGGTAAAGGACTCTCTGAGGTTACTTTAGATCATTGGTGGGGAACCTTTTTCCTCTCAAGGGCTATTTAAAATTTTCAACATCCTCCGAGGGCCGTACAAATGATTGACCTCAGCTTAAAAATACAAAAATAAGTTAGCAGCATCAATCTGGTGCACTTTGAGACCAACATTAGAAGATCTATGGATACATCTCTAAACACCCATATGAAACAGAACTGTAAGCAGATTTACTTTTTCTTTCTGGATATTTTATAAATCACTCCCCTTTTAAACTCTATTCTTGTTTAAGTTATTTAAGTTATTAACAACAAGTATTTTATACCTGTTTACTTTATTCTCCTATTTTTTGATAACTATAATGATCATATAAAGATGTGCCTTTACCTCACTGGTTGTAGAAAAAGCTTCTTATATTCGTAAGCATAGCTAGCTAACCAGATGCTAATAACAACAAAGTTATTGACTGTATGATCAGTATGACAGATGAGCAGATCGCCACTGGCCTATACAACTAAAGACACAGCCACAAAAACTGCGGCATGTGTATGGCTCCTTATGGGTACTGCAATTTGTGAAGTGGCGGAGCGGCGTTCTGGTGCGCTCCGGTAGCACTACACCAGCGTTTCTCAAAGTGTGGGGCGCGCCCCACTGGTGGGGCACAGAGATGTGATAGGTGGGTCGCGAATGGACGCGATGAACGGGAGATTATTTTATTTTATTTTTAAAAAAATGTTTTGGACTTCAGGCCGGAATCGAACCTGCACAGCAAATACCAAAGTGTTAAAATCCCAGAGTACTGATGACCAGAGTAGAAATTGTTACACTTTGGAGTAGATTGGACATAAAGTACACTTCTCAGAGTGCACCAGAACCTCTCTTTGGTGTTGATTCTTTGTGTGGTGTTGGTGTTGACTTGTGTAGTGTTTATTCTGGGATGATGGACTCCCTCAGAGTATATCTTTGCATTGAGTCTGTCCGGTCCGCATCGATTTTAGGTTTCGATTCGTCATCAGATAGGCCGCGCCTTCTCATTGGTTTAACGCAGCCTCGTGACCCTCGGCTTTTTGAAAATATTCTCCAGGAAAAGCGCGACCGTTACGGCCCGTCTACACTACAGGCGTCAAAAAAGGCTTTCAACGCTTCGCCCATTCATTTGAATGGGGTGACGTAGGATATTTTCAAACTTTGCCGAACTGCATTGTGGGTAGCATGGCAAGGCGTTGCAAGCATCGCGAGCGTCTATTGGCGTCAAAAGTTGAACAATGTTCAACTTTTGAGGCTCGATGCTTGCTCGAAGCTGGCGTCAGCCAATCAAATCCCGTTTATGCAAATCCCGCCAGTACAAGCGCTAGCCAATCAAACCGCGTGCAAGCTGGGAGAGCCAGACCGCAGTTCATTTCCTCATATTCCAAACGAGAAATTACGGTAGCAAATCACCCGGTTCTCTACGACCAGAACTATTTACCGGGATACAAACCGGAGGAACCAGGCATGGAGGGAGGTGGCAGAGACAGTGGGTGAAACTGGTAGGTTTTCGCCTGTTTGGGGAGTTTATATCCAGTTTACTTCGTTTTAACATTGCTATTGCTTTGTATGTCGGGGGCGGGAGATTCATGTGATTGGTTGTTGGTCGCGTTGCTCGCAAAAAATCGCCAAGCTTCAGACACGCCCAGCTTCAAGCTTTTTTGACGCCTGTAGTGTAGACGGGCCGTTAACGTTAGCAGCTGTTAGCTTAGCTACCGCCAATTTACGTTACTCATGTAGATTGAATGATTTCGAAGCTCTCGCCTCCCGCCTGATATAATGCTGTTAACAGTTAAGTCTAACTCTTCGCACTACATTTGGTACTGTACATGTGCAATCATGGGCGTAGGAAGCATCCTGAATGTGGGGGGGATATTTTGAACGGGGGGTGTGGTGGTCCTCCCCCACGAAAAAAAATAGATTTCCTGTATTCTGGTGCATTTTAACAGGTGGTTTGATACTTTTATGTTAAACTTCTTTTATACTAGCATGAGGAAAATGATGGGTACATTTTGTAATTTCATCCAGTAGTAAAGAAAGGAAACATATTTGATTATTAATTCAGAGCCGTCTTTGAATGAATAAAAAGCAGTTTAAATGCCCATTTTTTGTACATTTCTATACAACAATAAATATTTGTGAGTGCATTGAGAGATATTGTTGTGGAGAGTCATTTATATATAAATCGCAAAATACATTTGTGAATCCTTCTGTGAGCATTTATTAATATTGAGACTGATCTGACTCCATACAGATGTTAAGTTCACCTAGGAATGGTATCATTGACTTAGATGTTCAAATAAATGTTGCTCTTCTGTCTATATTGGTCATATGATGCCCCTTGACTGAAATGTTTCCTGTTCAATATCCCCACTGATTTCCTTAACATTATGGGATGAGTCCACATCACAATTTACTCTAAACTGTCATTTCCCTTTCATCACTCACCTCAGCAACGGACCTCTCTCCACTGTCCCTGTGTTCTGCCTCTGACTCACTCTCAAGATGTCAAGAGAGGTGGTGAAGTGATCATTATTTATTGAGCAGTATACTCTTTCACATTGAATCATAACAAGTCATACTGAATGTAAATACAACTGACTCTAAAGTAAGTCCCAGTCTGTGACATTGGACATTTTGAAGACTCAAAGTCCCAAGCAGTAGGTAGAATATTAGCTAGTCTATGTAATGTGCGCAGAAAATAAATAGTTAACTGAATACTGGGATGGAAATGGCCTATAAGCACTCAGTAAAACATAAACACACACAAAAAGCTTCTGAAGGATAAGAAGTATAATTAAAACATAATGCACATTATCATTTTGAGAGAGTACCTAAAATAACTAAGAAAATAATCTCTTATCAAACTGAGGCTCCAGTAAAACACACTGACTGCGTCTACATGGACATCATGGTGTTTTGATAATTGTGTTCGTTATTCTCGCGTCCAGAAGAGAAGCTTTAAAAAGGAGACTAAATGGAGTCTCTGAGAAGTTTCAAATGGGTACTTTAATTAATAAAAAGGCGCGGTTATGTTACAAGCAGAAGATTGTTCAGTCAGAAAAACAGCTGTGTTCTGGCTCTCGTGAGAGAACGGAAGAGACCGAGCTCCACCTTTCCAGCTGTTATATCTCTTCTGCTGGCTCCTCCCTGTGTGCCGGTTGGCGCTGCTGGGGGCCGGTGTTATGCCGTAGATTGAAAGCCTTGCCGTAGATTGAAGCCCTGTTCGCGGGGACGCGCAAAGGTGACGTCATCGCCTGTATTGAGTTTTTGCCGTTTTTTCACCCTTCTCAAAGCTTTTTTCTCTCGTTTGAGTGATATATCAGATTAAACAGCAAACGGCTGAATAAATAATGTGCATACAATTGCGAGGAGGCTCGTTTTAAGGACACGTTTTTCAGATCTGTCACAATCTTCGTATTGGAATAAACTTCCGTTTTTGAGTGTATAGTCCCACTCTGTTATATTCCTCCTTCCTACAGAACAGACAATGACGCGATAATATGTGATTTGTCAATATAGTCATATTTCTTAAAAACTTCTCTGTTGTTTAAGTGTCTGATAACCACGAATAGTAAGCAATGATATAACAGTAATGATATCACATGATCATGTCAGACACTGTGTTATTTTCAATCAAGCCTACAAGATAATGTTTCAAACTGGCTTCACTCACTTGAATTGCTCTTTTGAATATCATTTTTATATATCCCTACTCAACACATGTTTGTATTGTAATGCCACTCCTATTTTTTTAATTGTATTTTAAGGTGACATTGAATGCTTTGAAAGGTGCCCTAAAATAAAGTGTATTATTGATCTTATATCTGTGCCTCTATTACATTACATTTCATTTTCTATCACACTATTAATGTTCCTTATTTTAGACTAGGTTAATCCTGGTGTCAATAGGGAAGATCTGCACTGTTCTACATAACATGTTCAGAGCAGGTATTTCTCCTGCCGGATTTGGAACCCCCCCTATATCTTTCTCCAGGATAGTCACAGACTCACCAAAATCACACTGGTGCTTGCTGTTCCCCTCTAGTTTGTGCTCACAAAAGCATTTACTCTGGGCCCAGCAGGTACAAAAATAAAGAGGGGCTTCAAAATCCGGCAGAGCAGGTGTTGGTGCTGCCGGATTTGGAACCCCCCCCATATCTTTCTCCAGGACAGTCACAATGTCACCAAAATCACACTGGTGTTGCCTGTTCCCCTCTAGTTTATGCTCACAAAAGCATTTCACTCTGGGCCCAGCAGGTACAAAAATAAAGAGGGGCTTCCATATCCGGCAGATCAGGTGTTGGTGCTGCCGGATTTTTGTTGTTGTTGAAATCAGTAGGTTTCGGTGTGCAACACTCCGTGTCATATCGCTACTAAATTCACATCTATAGTAAATGGTATATTAGCCTCATGCTAAATGCTAACCGGAGATGAAGGATTTTCAGAATAAAAGCTTAACAACTGGTTGTGCACAAGAACTTCTGGTTTTTCAGTATAAAACAGCATTTAAACTGACGGTATGTTTAAGGTACTTTATGCCATCAAAACATTGATTTGAATTTCTAACAGTTTACATGAGCACAGAGAGATCGGGTTATTCATGTTCCCTGTTTACATGATAAATACTAGTAACCTGGCATTTCGATGCCTTTTCTCATCTAAACTATTCAGTATATCTCTCTATCATGACATAAAGACGAAACTCCTCTCAAGAAGTGAGACGCTTTTGCCGCCGCCATCACTGTTAACTGATTAACTGCTATCAGCTGGTGACTTACTTTCCTCTTCTTTGAAAAAAATGTTCTTATGCCCATGTTGTCTGGGGGAGAAAACATATCAAACCAAGAGATCGTCAGCTTTGATTTTCGCTGTATTAACAATGTCCTGAACATTTGGTGTGTGCGCCTTACCTCCGCTACCGGCATCGCTTCATGCAACAGATCTGGGGCCTCATTTATAAAGGGATATACGCTCAAAAGATGGCGTACGCCAGTTTCTACGCAATGTTTGCGATTTATAAAATACTAACTTGACGGGAAAATGTGCGGTCCTCCACGCAAACTCTAACCCATGCGTACGCACTAAGCACAAAAACGGGAGAGACGAGAAACTGCGACACCGCGTTGGCAGAAGGAAGAATGGAGAGAAATATGTGGAAATAATACCATAAATAAAATGTTACCTCTCATTTATCATATATGAAGAATTCATTTTCAAACATTGATTAAAGCCAATCTTAAAATGATTAAACAAACGCCTGTTTGCGACTCCTCAGTGCACACAAAAACATAACTTGGAGAAATAAATAAATACGGATATGTTATTGAAAACCACCTCGAATTTGTTGTGTTAATGTTATGAAATGTTTTCTCATAAATGATGCGGTAAGCAGAAGGACAGAATGACGTCTAAACTGACGCCGTTTTGCATTTCTATAGGTTGTAGATACGAGCATGGTTTTATATACTATAATGTTTAATCGTGTTTTATGCCGTTTGCCAAGACTTGATAAGTCGCTCGTAAAACACAGGAGGTATGGAAGCTAAGAACACCATATGTGGTCAATTGTACAGCGAATATAACACAACACATTAGTTGTATTTCCTTTAACTGGTGGATATAGAGTTGCTGCGGGGGGGGGGGGGGGGGGTGTCTTAAAATAAAAGTCTTTACTGAAAAAATAGTGACACTGTGAGCTCTCCGTAGAGGTAACAGGTGTGTTTGTCCCCGGTACAAACACACTGCCTGAGGAAGGCTATGTGTATTGTTTTTGTCATTAACCTTTTTCGGGCCATTTATTTATTTATGTTGGTGACGATCCGACCTCCATGCTGCTACTCTGGTTCAAACTGCATCCACCAAACAATATGATTTATCTCGACCTCCCCAAAATAACCTAAATCTGACACGGTGTGTGAAGAAACACACTCCTCAATGTCAGTTTCGGTACTTTAATGACAAGGATGACGACACCCTGAAACAGAGCAATGCAGCAAGATAAGCTGACAAAGTACTAGATAGATACTAGATAAGATAAACTGACGAAGTACTACATACAGTACATGCATGTCATGACCAATACACATATATGCAATTACATAGAGTAAAGACACACCAAACAATAGTGGAAACAATCTTACATGAATGAGTGGATGAACGTCTCAACTCGAAGCGGAGTGAATGAACAATATTTTAACTAAAATGGCCGCTCGGCACTACCGGGTCAGATTACGGCATATCCGGACAGCGACAGCAGTGACGCTGCCCTCTAGTGGCCGGCGATAAACTCTTCAGTGTGAGATGTCTTTTTTAGCTGTTCATTTCCTGCGATCTTCTTCATAAAGTCAGTCAGAATGAATGAATGAATGAATGGGCGTTTCTTTGACTATTTATAGGCAAATATGGGCGTTACGTGAAGCCCTTAAAAGCTGCACCGCATTTCGAGTCGATTGTGATTTATTACATTACATTACATTACATGTCACTTGTTAGACGCTTTTATCCAAAGCGACTTACATACTCAATACTGTGGGCAATCCCCACAGGAGCAATTTGGGGTGAAGTGTCTTGCCCAGGGACACAACGACATGCTGACTGCAGTGGGGTTTGAACCTGTGACCTCCTGATCCGAATACCAACTCACAACCCACTGCACCACACGCCTCCACACACCTCCATTTATAAAGGGAAACCGGCGTAGGAAGTGCTGTATGCACTTTCCTCGCCGGTGCGCAATGTTTGGTGAATCGGAAAATGTCGAAACATTTCTGTACCTATTTTTTTAATATCTACTACGTAAGCAACCTTCCCACGTGAATCCTACGCACGGCGTTATAAATGAGGCCCCTGATCTGTCCAACTATGGCAACACTCCTTGAACATGCGCGCGCTATGTGAGAATCTGCCTTGGTACAAAGCAGCAGTGAAAACATGGTACTGTGGTGACCACTTATTAATACACTGGGACATAATTCATACATGGAACTACAGTTGGGGCTATTGTTCCCACACGGACATGTTATGTGTTTACTATATATGTTGTGTGCCCTCCTGACTTCACTCTCTTGTCGTCCCGGGCTGCGATCCAACAACATCTACATTTCTGCTGCTCATTAAAGCAAGCTTTGTACCTCCATTGCACCGCCTCCGACTCCCTATCTCTCGGCACTACATTGGTGACCCTGATAACGTCTCGTGAAGTTTCCGGGACGGACCGAACATGGCGAAAAGCGCTGTTTTTCTCATTATGCCAGAGATTGTTGGAGACGTCCGTGGCTGCCATGGGCACACGGACTGAGGCTCGGTGCGCCCCCCGCGGAATGGCTGAGGACGTCACTCGCCATTCCCGCATCGTCTCGACACTGGAGGACAGCGGGCCTTCCATCTACACGGAGACGATGCACGACCTGCTGGGTAGGGGAGAGTACCAGACTCCTTCCACGTGGGGTTGTTTCTTCGGGGCGTGCGGCTGCAAGTCCAGGCTGCGCTAGCTATCGACGACTAGCAGCTAACCACGTTAGCCAACGGCTACGGCTAGCAGCTACCAATGGCTGCTAACGGCTATCGATCCTTTTTGAGCTTTTTCTGGTGCCGGAGAGGAGGTTCGACCAGCCGGTTGACCTCATGTGGACACTCTCACATTTTTCACCACCTCCACGGCGGTTCCAGACGCCACTCACGTTTTCATCGACGCCTGGGTGGTGCACTCCTCGACCCCGTCTCGCCTCGACGGTTTTGGACGTCGCCCATACTGCCATCGGCCCGTGGGTGGCGCGCTCCGGAGCCTGTCTGGCCTCTCCTGCCTTCCGGGGATATCCAGACGCCACTCACGTTCATCGGCGCCTGGGTGGCGCACTCCTGGACCCCCTCTCGCCTCGACAGTTCCGGACGTCGCCCATGCTCCATCGGCCCATGGGTGGCGCGCTCCGGGACCCTGTCTGGCCTCTCCTGCTTCCCGGGGATGCCTCAGCGCCTGCTGAGGACTTCATGCCCGCCGCCGCAGCACGTCTGCCTGCGGCCGGGTTGCTCTCCTGCTTCCCGGGGATACCTCGACACCTGCCGAGGACTTCGTGCCCGCCGCCGTTGCACGTCTGCCTGCGGCCGGGTTGCGCTCCTTCCTCCCGGGGGGACTGCTCCTCTATTCCGGGGATACCTCGACGCCTGCCGAGGACTTCGTGCCCGCCGCCGTTGTACGTCTGCCTGCGGCCGGGTTGCGCTCTTTCCTGCTGGGTTCTCCGCGACACCTACTGCGGCCCCCTTACGACGGCCCGCCCCCGGTGTGGGTTCCCTCGCCCTCGTTAGGGCCCCTGCCCTCTCCTGCGGCCCCCTTTCGTGGCCCGTTCCATGGCCCGGTCCTCACCTGCGGCCCCACCCTCCTCGGCCCCTGTGGTGCTTCCTCCACGGACGCGAGGATTTTTTTGCCATGTTTGAATTCTGGGGGGGCTTGTGTGGTGACCACCTATTAATACACTGGGACATAATTCATACATGGAACTACAGTTGGGGCTATTGTTCCCACACGGACATGTTATGTGTTTACTATATATGTTGTGTGCCCTCCTGACTTCACTCTCTTGTCGTCCCGGGCTGCGACCCAACAACATCTACATTTCTGCTGCTCATTAAAGCAAGCTTTGTACCTCCATTGCACCGCCTCCGACTCCCTATCTCTCGGCACTACAGTACGGAGTTTCATTGATTTGGGCATTCTCTCAATAAGCAAGTGGAATGGATTTGATAGTGAAGCACTGACACAGCGCTCTACAAAGTGTGGCGAGTGGATAGACCGATTCGCGGACTTTCCACATGGTAAAAGTGGGGGGGTCTAAACTAATCATTTTAAAAAGTGGGGGGGACTTGTCCCACCCTCATATAATGGCTGCGAGTAGCCTGTGACGCCCATGTGTGCAATAGACCAATTCCAGTTGTAGAGGAAGTTTCATATAATTCAAGTAAAAGTACAAATACCACCCTGTGAATATACTATAAGTACCTGCACTTAAAACCTGACTTAAGTAAAAGTATGCGAGTAGAATCAGCTAAATGTACTTTAAGTATCAGTAAAAGCACTCATTGTGCAGTGAAATTGTTCCTGTCAGTGTTTTACTATTTTTGGGATGCTTTTAGGTTTTATATTACTGCTGCATTAATGTGTATGTTGCATTTGACTTCTGTTTTTCTTCTGCCGAGCTGATCTGATTTGCTATCAAAGGTTTTTGTCAGTGTCTGACCCATCCATCAAAATATGATGTAGGCCTACATATATTTGTGTTTATTGTTATCTTACAGTCATCTCCAGCCTTCAGGAGTACTCTGGTCCAGTGGAGGCAACCCTACATCCTAGCAGTTGGGACCACAAGAAACAGCTCCATGAGTCAGAGTTCCCGTTAGAATATTTTCTATATTATATATATTTTCGTCAACATGTCCGTTAAAGTTTAAATCTTCGGGACAAAATAAGAAAAGTGCCGGTCAAAGGTCTTCTTTGTTATTTATTGTGCTTTAAAACAAATTGATATGATTCGATATTAAACAATTTAGCCTAATTATAGTAGATTAACTACATTATTCAAAAGTGAACAGTAATTTACAATAACACGGGAATAATAAACGGAGCGCTCTCCCCCTTCCCTGACAGCCCTTCAGTATCATGCAGCTCGTGGATCAGTAATGAGTGACCCGACAGTGAAACTAAACATATCTATAACGAGAGGTAGTTTGAGAGGTCATTAAAATAGCTACGTGTGATATTCTAACTGAAGTGTGTGTTTTGTTCCGCTCACCGCTGCATGTGATTATGCAGAGCTGGTGTCGACTCGTCAGCAGCAGCTGATCTCTCTCTCCCGCCAGATTAGACTTCACTCGCGTTTATGTCCATATCGATCAGATCCAGCTAGTTCTAGCTAATGATAGGACTACCTGCTTATTAAAAGACACCTACACAATAAGTGTCGCTATGCAACCGGGTGAGGCCACAAAGTATAGCGCAGCATTATGCATTTGTTTACATGCCCACCGGAACCCCGAGGCATTACCAACAGATCAACGCACAATCAACCCATCCAGGACATCTCTTTCTCCACATTACGTGTTAGACATTAGAATGGACTATTCTTGTCTGTCACATACTCTTTTGTCTGTCACATAAATGGCGCAAGTTGCGCAACTGATGTGGTATTGCGTTAAACGGAAATTATTTTGAACGGACACTTTGACCGGAGAGATTTAGATTTACCGGTCTTCAGCATATTTTACCGGTCGTAGTCCGGTAATTACCGGCTAACGGGAACTCTGCCATGAGTACTACATTGCGTTGGCGTTTGCGATGGTGAGCTCCTTCCCTGCAAGGCCAAGTCTTCCCTGTCAGTTTTGATGAACTTTTTAAAGCACATTATGTGTTTGGGATCTCCTATGACCAGGCCTTAAACGGCATGTACACATTTTTGCAGACCACCATTTACAACATTGATGTAAACTGGTTGCCATGTAGACTTTTAGATGTTGGTCATCCTGCTCGGTGATTGTTAGTCTTTCAAAACAATATTTTTTGTCAGTTTCCTTTGCACATTAGCACTAGTGTATGGTATTCCACGTTGTCCATTTGTTGTAACAGGATTTTGGAATGATGACCTCTAAAGTGTTTCCCCAGGCTAAAGAGGCCTAATGAGCAAATGTACACACATTTCCACCTATGACCAATGTATTTTGTGGGTTGTTTGATGTTGCTACTGATTAGATGTTATATTTAAAACACATCAAAATCACATTTTTTTAAATAAACGCATGTTTTCAAGAATCTGATGTGTACTTTATT